>NW_022162912.1:0-117184 GCF_008728515.1 Papio anubis | reverse complement strand
GGTTCACGCCATTCTCCTGCCTCAGCCTCCCGAGTAGCTGGGACTACAGGCGCCCACCACCTCGCCGGGCTATTTTTTTGTATTTTTTTAGTAGAGACGGGGTTTCACCGTGTTAGCCAGGATGGTCTCGATCTCCTGACCTCGTGATCCGCCCGTCTTGGCCTCCCAAAGTGCTGGGATTACAGGCTTGAGCCACTGCACCTGGCTTGTGTTTTGTTTTTTAGAGACAGAGTCTTGCTCTGTTGCCCAGGCTGGAGTGCAGTGGCCGGATCTCAGCTCACTGCAAGCTCCGCCTTCCGGGTTCACGCCATTCTCCTGCCTCAGCCTCCCGAGTAGCTGGGACTACAGGCGCCCGCCACCACGCCTGGCTAATTTTTTGTATTTTTAGTAGAGACGGGGTTTCACCGTGTTAGCCAGGATGGTCTCGATCTCCTTACTTCATGATCCGCCTGCTTCGGCCTCCCAAAGTGCTGGGATTACAGGCGTGAGCCACTGCGACCGGACCGGCCTGTTTTCGTATTTTAAGTAGAGATCGGGTTTCACCGTGTTAGCCAGGATGGTCTGGATCTCCTGACCTCGTGATCCACCCGCCTCGGCCTCCCAGAATGCTGGGATTACAGGCATGAGCCACTGCTCCTGGCCTCTAAACAATTCACTAATGTACACTGTGAATCTCCAAAAGACAGATATAATATGCATGATTTCCTAGATACAGTCAATCTCAGAATCTTTTTATAGAGGGAAACTGTTTATCAGAGGACTAGTATTCTAAAGTATACTCTGAGATCTAGAACACTATTTCTCAATTTTGTTTTGACTGTGACCCCACTAAGAAATACCTTTAAAATTGGAGCCCAGTAGATATGTATATATAATATAGCAAAAGCTGATAAAACAATATTTACCATTACTGAGTGGTACCATATATATACAAATACATATATATTTATATATAAATAAATTTCATTTAAAAAATACATTTTTTTTTTTCCTTTTTGTGGAGAAAGGGGTCTCATTTTATTGTTCAGGCAGGTCTTGAACTCCTGGGCTCAAGCTATTCTCCCGTCTCTGCTTCCCTAAGAGCTGGCATTACGGGCGTGAACTTCTGCACCCAGCTTCTCCAATGGCACCATCTTGACTCACAGCAACGTCAGCCTCCCAGGTTCACTGCCTCAGTCCCACCAGTGGCTGGGACTACAGGCACATGCCACCATGCCCAGCTAATTTTTGTATTTTTAGTAGAGATGGGTTTTCACCACATTGGCCAGGCTGGTCTCGAACTCTTGACCTCAAGTGATACACCCTCCTCAGCCTCCCAAAGTGCTGGGATTATAGGTGTGAGCCACCGCGCCCAGCCCCTGCTTATATTTTCTATTCTATTTAAATTTCTTTTTTTGTTGGTAGCATGCCACTAAATTGGTTTTCTACCAATTGAGTTAAAACCCACATTTCTTTTTAATATTAAAAAATAGAGACAGACTCTTGTTATGTCTCACCCAGGCTGGTATTAAACTCCCGGGCTCAAGCAATCCTCCCGCCTCAGCCTCCCAAAGTGCTGGGATTACAGGTGTGAGCTATCTCACCCAGCCCCCACTGCACAACCCCCCACCTTTTAAAAAAGTTTTGAGACAGGGTCTCACTTTGTCACATAGGCTGGAGTACAGTGGCACAATCTCAGCTCACTAAGGCCTTGACCTCCCAGGTTCAAGCAATCCTCCTGCCTCGGCCCCCCAAGTAGCTGGGACTACAGGCACCCGTCACCATGCCTGGCTAATTTTTTGTATTTTTGGTAGAGATGGCGTTTTGCCATGTTGCCCAGGCTAGTTTCGAACTCCTGAGCTCAAGCAATCCACCCACCTCGGCCTCCCAATGTGCTAGGATTACATGCGTGAGCTACCACACCCCCGGCCCCACATTTAACAAAACACTAATTTTGACTCTCTTGTGTCTTAGGGATATTAACATATTAATATTATATTATAAGTCACTAAATGAGCCCCTAGGGCAAATGTAGTCTTCATTTTCCACACTTCCCACATACATGGCACCTTAACACACACATACACACATACGCCTACAGTCTGAGTGTACAACTGCCTAAATTAGGAGTCAGTTCGGAGAAAAGATGGAGAGAGTCCAGGAAAAAAAAAAAAAATCAAGATGAGAAGATGCCTTCACCTCAACCCTCAAATAGCTTCTAAGTAGGAGATCAAGAGTCAAGCAGATTCCACAAAGAGTTGTTTTACTTAAATAAGGACAGTGTTTCTATTACAGAGTTGAGTCCTACAGGGTAGTGGTAGTAGGCGGGGATATTCCGTAGAATGCCACAGACCCTATAACCCCCTACTCTTTCACTCCTCACTCCCCCATTAGATCTTCTGGCAAGTCAACAATCAAGTTCAGAGGCCAAAAACTACAGACTGTCACAGAAAACACAAAATCCTGACCCACACTCACAGCCAGTACTTGCTAGAAGAAAAAATAAAAGCAGACTTAAGGATCTTTAGGTTCTTCACTTCCCTCAACAAAAAGATTACCATCACAAGCAAGAACCAGGGCAGAAAAGCTCTAAGTTCTGCGATTTTGTAAAACCTCCCCTCTCTTCCCCCCATATTGAGACAAAGACAAATATAGGGCAAGTCTCTGCCTGAGCCAAAATATGAACAGAGGAAGCTGATCAGCTGATTTTCTTTACAGAGCTTTGTTCTGGAGAATAGGAAGTCATTAATGGAAATGTCCTCCCTCTCTACCGCCTCCCCCTCAGGGAAGTGAAAAGTCATTTTAAATCAAACTGAACACTGCCCCAGGGAACCGTTGATACAGACACTTAATTTAATAAGTCATTTAGTCTCTCATCTTTTTTATTCCATTAAACTTGCTATTGGACCAGACTGAAATCCAGAAAGTGCTTGTCTCTAATGCTATGATTTGGAAGTAATAAAAAGTCAAATTAAGGCAAAAGCATCCATCTGACAGTTGGTTCAGGTTCAGAATTAATGAAAATACAGAAACAACTGAATTTTAATTGTCTTTTTGGAAGCAAAACTAGGGAGACTACAAAATATAAAATCCCTCTTTCTTTTTTGTTTTGGGACAGAGTTTTACTTTGGTCACCCAGGCTGGAGTGCATGGCATGATCTTGGCTTACAGAAATCTCTGCTGCCTGGATTCTCCTGCCTCAGCCTCCCAAGTAACTGGGATTACAGGCACACACTACTACCTCTGGCTAATTTTTGTATTTTATTTTATTTTATTTTTTGAGACAGAATTTTGCTCTTGCTGCCCAGTCTGGATGGAGTGCAATGGCGTGATCTCAGCTCACTGCAACCTCTGCCTCCCAGGTTCAAGCGATTCTTCTGCCTCAGCCTCCCGAGTAGCTGGGATTACAGGCATGCACCACCATGCCCAGCTAATTTTGTTTTTTTAGTAGAGATGGGGTTTCTCCATGTTGGTCAGGCTGGTCTTGAGCTCCCAACCTCAGATGATCCGCCCACCTCGGCCTCTCAAAGTGCTGGGATTACAGGCATGAATCACCACGCCCGCCTATGTTTTTTTTTTTTAGATGGGGTCACTCTGTCACCCAGGCTGAAGTGCAGTGGCACAATCTCAGCTCACTGCAACCTCCGCCTCCCGGGCTCAATCGATCCTCCTACCTCAGCCTTACGGGTAGCTGGGACCACAAGTGCACACCACCATAGCTGGCTAATTGTAGAAACCAGTTTTGAGCAGACCATGAGATCACACAGGAGGCAACGTGGACAGTTTTCACTCTATTAAATGATTCCTGCCATGTGCGGTGGCTCGCGCCTGTAATCCCAGCACTTCGGGAAGCCAAGAGTTCAAGACCAGGCTGGCCAACATGGCGAAACCCCATCTCTACTAAAAATACAAAAAAAAAAAAAAATTAGCTGGGTGTGGTGGCGGGCACCTGTAAGGCTGGCCAACACGGCAAAATAAGGTCTCTACTGAGATTGCACCATTGCACTCCAGCCTGGGCAACGGAGCAAGACTTTGTCTCAAAAAAAAAAAAAAAAGAAGATTCCTAAACTCAATATTAAAACCTGGGATTCTTGGCACCCAGTTTCTATTAAAGTTGGCCCCATTCTGTCCAACAGCTCAAAACAAAAATGCAATATAATGTGTAGATAAGAAAAGGTAAATCTATTTGAGTCCCATCAGAAGCATTACTCTGGGTCAACAGGAACATAAGAATGAAAGCAGCAACAATGTTTATCTAGCTCATAACTGAATCCCCCGTGTCTACAACAGTACCTGACACATAAATAGGTACCAATTAATATTTATCTCATAAACATGCATTCTATGCCTTCAGGGATCTCTTTTAATAATATACCTCTCAAAAATGAAGAGTTCAGCAGGACACAGTGGCTCACGTCTATAATCTCAGCACTTTGGGAAGCTGAGAGGGGTGGATCACAAGGTCAGGAGTTTGAGACCAGCCTGGCTAACATGGGGAAACTCCATCTCTACTAAAAATACAAAAAATTAGCCAGGCGTGGTGGCATGTGCCTGTAGTCCCAGCTGCTCGGGAGGTCGAGGGAGGAGAATCTCTTGAACCCAAGAGGTGGAGTTTGTAGTGACCCAAGATCACACCAACTGCACTCCAGCCTGGGAGACAGAGCAAGACTTTGTCTCAAAAAATAACGTAACGTAACGTAACGTAACGTAACGTAACGTAACGTAACATAACATAACATAACATAACATAACATAAGGAAGAGTTCACAATGAGACCCTGCAAGTATCTGTGAGGCCTATACCATTGCTCAGCTACACCACCAGCAGGACTGCTAGAAAATACACAGGGGAACTTGTTTGACTTTCCCCAAGAGGGCTTTGAGTCACAACTAATCTTAAGAACAGCACTAGTTGGGCGTGGTAGCTCACGCCTGTAATCCTAGCACTTCGGGAGGCTGAGGCAGGTGGATCACCTAAGGCCAGGAGTTTGAGACCAGCCTGGCCAACATGGTGAAACCCCATCTCTACTAAAAATACAAAAATTAACCAGGAGTGGTGGCACACGTCTATAACGCCAACTACTTAAGAGGCTGAGGCACGAGAATCTCTCGAACCCAGGAGGCAGAAGTTGCAGTGAGCTGAGATCGCACCACTGCATTCCAGCCTGCGCAACAGAGCGAGATTCCAATCTTGGGAACAACAACAACAAAAAAGAACAGCACTAAACCCAGTAATGAAGGAGGGAATCCTCCCAGTCTCCCCACTCCCTTCACAGAGAAAATGTGCAAATCCCCAATTAACTTACCAAGTGTCGGATCCCATTCCAGGTATGATACATGAGAGGGAAGACGAGTGCAAACTTAGCTGTGTGGATCAGTGCTGGCCCCAGACACAGGGACTTCACGAGTTCCAAATAAGACTCAAAGTTCCCAGGGAGTAACAGGGCCGACATGCCAAAAAGAGAGACCCCTGAGGAGAAAACCAAGTAGTTCGTCACAGCTGCTCACAAGTTACAACTAATATGACACATAAAACTGGGACCCCTGGCACCTCATACAATTCTAAACCATTTTGAAATGGAGAAGATTTTTGTTTTGTTTTTTTCTTGAGACAAGAGTCTCATTCTGTCACCTAGGCTGGAGTGCAGTGGTGCAATCTTGGCTCACTGCAACCTCCACCTCCCAAGTTCAAGCAATTCTCCTGCTTCAGCCTCCTGAGTAGCAGGGATGACAGGTGCCCACCACAACACCCAGCTAATTTTTGTATCTTTATATACGGGGGTTTCACCAAGTTGGCCAGGCTGGTCTCGAACTCCTGACCTCAAGTGATCTGCCCACCTTCGCCTCCCAAAGTGCTGAGATTACAGGTATGAGCCACTGTGCCTGGCCTTGAAAAGGAGAAGATTTAAACTCATGTTCAAGTTTATAGTGGGAGACAGACTACTTGGGATCTGATCATAAACTAAATGTGCCATATGTTTTAGTACATTATTCCTCCTTTCAACATCCCTCTCATTAAAAACTTCACCTGCCAGTTCAGAAGTCATGCCTTGCTATATCATCTAGTTCATCATCTAAGTAAGAAAAGGTAAAAACAGTGTACTCAGTTCAGAGAAAAGTGAGAAAAAAAATTAGGTTCTCTTTTTTTTTTTTGAGACAGAGTCTCGCTCTCTTAACCAGGCTAGAGTACAGTGGCGTGATCTCGGCTCACTGCAACCTCTGCCTCCTGGGTTCAAGCGATTCTTGTGCCTCAGCCTCCCAAGTAGCTGGCCTTAGAGATGCATGCCACCACACCTCACTAATTTTTGTATTTTTAGTAGAGACAGAGTTTTGCCATGTTGTCTAGGCTGGTTCGAACTCCTGGCCTCAAGTGATTCGCTCACCTTGGCCTCCCAAAGTGCTGGGATTAGCAGCATGAGCCACTGTGCCTGGCCCATTTTTTATCTTTATTTTCTAGTGTTGCTACCTCTGAAGAGAGAAAAAATTTAAAATCATTCAAATCTCTATTACACAAAAATTTAAATTAAAATGAATTAGAGACCTAAATGCTAGAGCTAAACTGTAAAACTCTCAGTAGAAAGCACAGAAATAAATCTTCATGATCTTGGATTAGGCAGTGGTTTCACAGATGACACCAAAATCATAAATGACAAAAGAAAAAACAGATGAATTGGATTTCATCAAAATTACTAACTTCTGTGCTGCAAATAATACCATCAAGAAAGTAAAAGGACAACCCAAAGGAATGGGAGAAAATATCTGCAAATCATGAAGGACTTTTATCCAGAATATATAATGAACTCTTACAACTCAATTAATAAAATGACAAATGGATCTGAATAGACCTCTTTCCAAGGAAGATAAATAAACGGCCAATCAGTGCATGAACAGATGCTTAACATCATTAGCCATTAGACAAATGCAAATCAAAACCATAATGATATAATATAAATACTATGTGTACATATTTGGAAGATTATTTCCTTATGTGAAAGAAAAAGTATGAATACTTTAATGTCTGACAGGGCTACATTATTTGTTGGGGCTCAGTGACTATCAACCACCAATGACTGACAAATCAAGTATAATAAATATGAAACTCAAATTAGAAATAAGATGTTATCTTGGCTGGTGCAGTGGCTCATGCCTGTAATCCCAACACTTTGGGAGGCCGAGGTGGGCAGATTATTTGAGGTGAGGAGTTCAAGCAGCCTGGGCAACATGGTGAAACCCCATCTCTACTAAAAATACAAAAATTAGCCAGTTGTGGTGGCACACGCCTATAGTCCCAGCTACTCGGGAGGCTGAGGCAGGAGAAACCCTTGAACCCAGGAGGCGGAGGTTGCAGTGAGCTGAGATCGCACCACTGCACTCCAGCCTGGGCAATAGAGTGAGGCTCCATCTCAAAAAACAAAACACAAACACACACACACACACACACACACACACAAAGAAATAAGACGTCATCTGTAAAATGGGAATAAAATTTAAAAAAAAAGAAAAAGAAAAAAGTAAGAGGCCAGTTGTTTCCTATAATCACCAAAAAATATTTTGGGGAAGCAAAAAAGAGTACCCACACCACAACTCCCAGAGACCCTGATTTGACAGTTTGGGATCATTGTTAGAAATGTGGTTTTCAAACTGTATACCAAGCTGCCCTAGGGTACCACAGCAAACTCACAGGTCCTACAGGATACTTTACATATTCAAATGAACCACAGTGATACTTAACATCTGTTGGTCATCATGTGAACCACTACTAGCTCAAGATAGTTCGGTTTTAACATTAGATGTTAGATTTCTTACAATGATCACATCTTCGCAAAGCTGGGTTTTCAACAAAAATGAAGCGCTGTGTGAAAATCAGTGTGGAACAAGAAATGAGGCTGGCAGTGTCCAATCTGATTTCTAAGGTTGGAGGAGTTGTATAATATCCAACAGCATATACATCCCATTAGTAATTAATTATGATTGGCTGGGTATGGTGGCTCTAACTGTCTTTTGAATTTCAGTGCCAACACAAAGCTCTGAAACTTCAATAGCCAAACATATGCCTTAGATATCTGGGCAAACTCATCCCTGATCTAGGCACCAAATGGGACAGCAGGCTCATAGCTGAGTCCTAGGGATGGCCACATACCAATATTAACCAACAGAAGACCAGACCCTGATATGGTGTTATCCTAGGATAACACCACCTACTCTCAAACGACCTACGAGAGTTAAAACTCATGGAAATACTAGGATGTGAATAACAGTGTCTTCAGCTTTTGTCTTCCTATGAATAATACAGAATTATGTCAATTAGTTTAATCAATTCAAAAAGAGAAGACTGCCTCTAAATAAGTCAAATGTTCCCAAAATCATTCTACTACTACATACCCCCACACCAATTTTTTCTTTTCTTTTCTTTTCTTTTCTTTGAGATGGAGTCTTGCTCTGTCACCCAGACTGGAGTGCAGTGGCACAAACTCAGCTCACGGCAACCTCCGCCTCCCAGGTTCAAGCAATTCTACTGCCTTAGCCTCCGGAGTAGCTGGGACTACAGGCATGTGCCACCACGCCCAGCTAATTTTTTTGTATTTTTAGTAGAGACAAGGTTTCACTACGTTAGCCAGGCTGGTCTCAAACTCCTGACCTCAGGTGATCCACTCACCTTGGCCTCCCACCCGCCTCGGCCACTTCAGTTTCTTAAGCTCTTAAATGAAGATACTCCTGTTTCTCAGATTATTATGAGGGTTAAATAATTATGTAAATGTTTAGTAAATAATGGCTACAGCAATAGTCGTATTTGAATTAGGTGGTGTTTTTCTGATGGGTTGAGTCCTTAAACAAAAAACATAAAATGATACAGTGTCTGCATATACACAGAATAATGGTTACTTCTGACTGGTGGGATTATGGGTAACTTTTCTAACTATACATTTCTATAATATTTTCCTTCTTGGCAATATGTTCTTGTAATCAGGAAAAAAAAATTTTTTTATACAAATCTCTGGGAGATCAAGGAGATCTGGAATTATTACCAGATTCCAACCCAGATATAATTAAGAGAGAGATCATGTTGGCTGGCTGCCTCACTAATTTTTCAAAAAGACTCCACCTCTTCAAACAGGAATATTAATCAGTTAAGTCAATTGAAAGCTACTTTAGCCAAAGCTTTAATCATTACAAGTGAAAAACATATGAGAATTAAATATGAGATTTTCTGAATTCTCCTCTGATGTTCGGTATACTGGGAATCAGGAAACCGACCCCACTCCTAGAACTGGAGTGCCTCAGGAGAGTCCTCTAACAGCTAAACAATTTCAATTGGGAAAATAAAGCCACTGAAGTTGTCCCATCTAATCACTAAGAAAAATTAAATGGTGCTTTTTCTTGACTGCCAAGACCAGTTCCTGCTGGCCCCACCCCATTAAGTCCTATATATGTAACTGTGCAGACTGTCAGCAAGTCCTATTGTTACTTCCAGAAGTCATCATAAGCTCTTTCAGACACTTCTTCCTAGCAAGCCCCTGCAGATGTCACAGCAAATGAAAAGAAAACACCTAAAAGAGCCTTCATGAAGCTGTCCAACTGATGATTAAAACTCAGTGTGACAGCATGTAACTGTTCTTTTATATACATTGTTGTTACACTAATCTCATCATGATGTATTCTGCCCATCTGCTTCCCCACAGATCCTCTCTCAAGGTCAAGAGTATTCATGCAGTGAGGTAAAGTAAAGCATTTCTGAGAAGCATCTTCTCTTCTGGTGGGAGTTTTGCCAGGTCATCCCAACTTGGTAATGCAAGGACTAGATGTAGCAGTCAGCAGTTGTGAAATAGGAAGGGCTGAGAAGGACTTTTTAAACTACAAATAATCACACATTTTCTGAGAGGTATAAGATTAACTATTCTGATTATTAATGTAAATAATAATCACCACCAAGCCTGTACTGGGAATTTCATATACAGTATTTAATTTTCATAATCCTTAACAGGCATTAAGTAGAAAAAGAAATGATAACGTAGCAGACTGAAAAGTAACTACAAGATCTCTCAAGAGAGCTCAAAGATGACAAGAACTCTTGTTGCATTTTCTACAGCCCAAGGCCTACCTTCAGGCTTGTCAAAATTACGAGAGACTAAAGTATAGAAGATAGATGGCAAAACCTCTTCTAATAACCAAAATCCAAGACCCAGAAAGCCAAATTAAAAATAAGCAGATTACAGCAAATGGAGGAAATAATTTTGACAGAAATGTCATTTAGGCCAAGCTGAGGCTGGATAAACCAGAATCACACATGCACCACACACACTTCTCCACTGACTAGATAATTTGTGCCTTCCAGGTTCAATGTCTCTCTCCTTTGACTCTAGAGAATAAACACTGAATATCTGGTTCCTTGGCCTTCTCTTTTTTCCTTTTTTGTTTCTGATTACCCATCTCCCTCTTACTGTCACCACCACTCATCTCATTCTTTGTCCCTCCCAAGAGGCAGGTCAAACCCAGATGCCTACAGGAGCCAAAGAGATGTGTGAATCAAACAGAGCAATTAAGGCCATATAGACTAGTGGTGCTCATAGAAAACTGCTGGACAGGGGAAGTATGTATGTTCCACCTAAACGCACTCAAATTTCATTTCTTTTCATCACAGTACAAAGAAACAAAGTACATCTGTTGACCAAGCATGGCCCACAGGCTGCCAGTTTGTATCCTGAGAAAGAATATAATACTACCAACTGAATTATTGCCTTACTTAATTTCAATCACATTCTGATCTTATGTCTCTAACACATTTGGGTTATCTTGATTTTTTTTAAAAAATACCATTATTTGGTATAATTGAAACATGAAAAAAATGTACATATTTAATGCATATGTTTTTATGAGTCTGGAACTTTCATTGATGTTTTAAGCTACACTACATTACTCAGTGGCATGCATAAACTTTTCTTTTTCTCAAATGCAGAGCAAATCATATCCACTATGAAAGAATTTATACTAGTTTCAAGGTCTCTAAATTCTAACTGTTGCCCCATACATGGCAAAAAGGTATTATCAAGGCTGGGCATGGTGGCTCATGCCTGTAATCCCAGCACTTTGGGAGGCCAAGGTAGGCGGATCGCTTGAGCTTAGGAGTTGAGACCAGCCTGGGCAACACTGTGGAACTTCATCTCTATTTTTAAAAAATTGTTTAAAAACTAGGCCAGGCACATGGCACACCCCTGTAAACCTAGCACTTAGGGAGGCCGAGGCAGGTGGATCACCTGCAGTAAGGAGTTCGAGACCAGCCTGGCCAACATGGTGAAACCCTGTCTCTACTAAAAACACAAAATTAGCTGGGCATGGTGATGTGTGCCTGTAAGCCTAGCTACTGGGGAAGCTGAGGAAGGAGAATCACTTGAACCAGGGAGGCGGGGGTTGCAGTGAGCCGAGATTATGCCACTGTACTCCAGCCTGGGAGACAAGAGCGAAACTTGGTCTCAGAAAAATTTTTTAAACTAAAGAGAAAAAAAAAGGTATTATCCAAATTTGTGGACAAAAAAACTGAGGCTTGGTGGCAGGTGTAGTGACAAATAACTTTTTCAAGGTAAGGTCTCACAGTTAGTGACAGAGTTAGAACTGAATTCAGATCGGCCTCATTCCAAAGTCTGCAATTTTTCACTTTTTCTATACTCAGTCTGAATAACCAGGATTTCTAAAATATAACAGATGATATGTAAGAATCAATAACTAATATCCCATCTCATGACAGGCCCAGAAGAAAAACACAGTTATTTTCAAAGCCCATCAGTTACTTTATGAATCTAAATCTTTTGGCTTTTCTAGAGAATAGGCTACCTGCCTGAGCAGCAAGTTTGCCTACAAATTCAGGCAATCTCTCACGAAACTTCTGATTCTTCCATCTGACCTTGTTTTTATTTTATTTTTTTATTTTTATTTTTGAGATAAAGTCTTGCTTTGTCACCCAGGCTAGAGTGCAGTGGCATGATCTCGGCTCACTGCAACCTCTACCTCCTGGGTTTAAGCGATTCTCATGCTTCAGTCTCCCAAGTAGCCCAGATTATAGGAATGTGCCACCTACACCCAGCTAATTTTTTGTATTTTTAGTAGAGATGGGATTTAGCCATGTTAGCCAGGTTATACTCAAACTCCTGGCCTTAAGCGATCCACCTGCCTTGGCCTCCCAAAGTGCGGTGTTTACAAGCATGAGCCACGGCACCTGGCCTGACTCTGTTTTTAAAGACTACCCAAAACATTCAGGACCATTCTTATATCCATTCAAGCTAATTATACAATTCATATACAGATATATGAATATCTATATATATTGGTTCAAAGCTTAAAATATCTGTTGTTTAGCATCTTTATTATCTCTTCCTAATCTCATGCTTTATGTTATATGTTTTATCTGTTATTTACGCTTTCCTAGACTCATTCATTATTGCAGCTTCAGCTATCTGCCATTCTCAAAGCATGTACCTAATTTCAACTAGACTTTTTCTGTCACTATGAAAAATCCTGAGTATTTATTTTTTTTACTTATTTATTTTTGAGACAGAGTCTCGCTCTGTCACCCAGGCTGGAGTGCACTGGTGCAATCCAAGGTCACTGCAACCTCTGCCTTCCAGGTTCAATCAATTCTCCTGGCTTAGCCTCCCAAATAACTGGGATTATAGCCACGTGCCACCACAACTGGTTTATTTATTTATTTATTTATTTTGTATTTTTAGTAGAGATGGGGTTTCACCATGTTGGTCAGGCTGGTCTCAAACTCCTGATCTCAGGTGATCCACCCGCCTTGGCCTCCCAAAGTGCTGGGATTACAGCCGTGAGCCACCGCACCCAGCCCTGAGTATTTTAATCCTTATGAAACCTAAGCAATGGAAGAGTGCTATTAGTCTCCTCTTTCAACCTTTTAAAACATTGTAGGCCAGGCGCAGCAGCTCATGCCTGTAATCCCAGTACTTTGGGAGGCAGAGGCAGACGGATCACTTGAGGTCAGGAGTTCAAGACCAGCCTGGCCAACATGGTGAAACCCTGTCTCTACTAAAAATACAAAAATTAGCCAGGCATGGTGGCACACACCTGTAGAACCAGCTACTCGGGTGGCTGAAGCAGGAGAATTACTTGAACCTGGGAGGAGACAGAGGCACAGAGGGCCATGATGGTGCTATTGCACTCCAGCCTGGGCCACAGGGCAAGACTCCATCTCAAAAAAAACAAAAATTTTAAAGTTCCTTTTCAATAAATTCTATTTTAAAGTCAAACTAGTGTTAACATGTTTTTTAAAATTTATATATTAGCCATAAAATCTCTATAGTTAAAATAAATAATTTATTTTGTATTTATCCAGGCCAGCTTGTCCTGTTACTGGAACTAAAGAGAATATGAACTTTTAATGGCTTATCATGGTCTACAGCATGGCAATCAGAGTCCTTCACCGTCTGGCCCACTTTCTAGCCTTATCTTCCATCACTTCTCCCATAAACATAATTTTTTTTTTTTTTGAGTCTCACTCTGTCATCAGGCTGGAGTGCAGTGGCGTGATCTTGGCTCACTGCAACCTCCGCCTCCTGGGTTCAAGCGATTCTCCTGCCTCAGCCTCCTGAGTAGCTGGGACTACAGTCGCACACCACCACGCCCGGCTAATTTTTGTATTTTTAGTAGAGATGGGGTTTCACCATGTTGGCCAGGATGGTCTCAATCTCTTGACCTTGTGATCCACTTGTCTTGGCCTCCCAAAGTGCTGGGATTACAGGTGTGAGCCACCGCACCCGACCCCATAAACACCATTCTTAAGAAACAGACCTCAGCTGGGTGTGGTGTCTTGGAATGGTTGTAGATGCCTGTAATCCCAGCTACTTGGGAGGCTGAGGAAGAGAATTGCTTGAACCCAGGAGGCGGAGGTTGCAGTGAGCCGAGATCGCGCCACTGCACTCCAGCCTGGGCAACAGGGCAAGACTCTGTCTCAAAAAAAAAAAAAAAAGGAAAAAAACACAAGATTTATAAAAAGTTAGCAAATAAAATAATTACAACTGCCAGGCGCAGTGGCTCACGCCTGTAATCCCAGCACTTTGGGAGGCCGAGGTGGGCGGATCACAAGGTCAGGAGACTGAGACCATCCTGGCTAACATGGTGAAACCCCGTCTCTACTAAAAACACAAAAAATTAGCCAGGCGTGGTGGCGGGCGCCTGTAGTCCCAGCTGCTGGGGAGGCTAAGGCAGGAGAATGGCGTGAGCCCGGGAGGCGGAGCTTGCAGTGGGCCAAGATCATGCCACTGCACTCCAGCCTGGGCAGCAGAGCGAGACTCTGTCTCAAAAATAAAAATAAAATAAAATAAATAAAATAAAATAAACTAGAATAATTACAACTTGTGTAATAAAAGCTTTGTAAGAAACAACACAGTACAATAAGAACTATGAAGGAATAGAGTACTGTAAAACAGAAATAAGGAAGCTTCTACTTTAAACATGGTGGTAAGCAAAGTGCTCTTTGAGTTAACATTTTGCTAAGATGTAAAGGGTAAGAAAGAACTAACCAAGCACAGTGCAGCAAGAAGTCAGAGTGGGCATTTCAGACTAAAGAAACAAAACATGCAATGGCTCTCAGGTGGGAAATAATTTTGCCTGTTCCAATGAGTTCAAACACCAGTGTGGCTGGAGCATAGTAAGCAAAGGGAGGAATGGCAGGAATGAGTTAGGGAAGAGCCAGAGCTGGCAGGGCAAAGGCCATGGTGGATATTTGAATTTTAATCTAAGTGCTAAAGTGAACACAGTCATTGGGAGAGTCTAAGAAAGGGAGTGACATGATTCCATTTATTTTCAAAAGATTTTTCTTTTTGTTGTGTGAAAAATGGATGGGACGAGGGCCACAAGAATGCAAAGATCACAGTTGCCGGAACTGACTTCATTTCAGACCAAATGATCCAGTTTCTCTTGCCATTCGGTCCAGGGCACACTATCTTCTAAGAGACAGTTGCTATTAAATGTATCATGTTTCTCATCCTTGTTTCCATAAAGCAACACCAAGAGCATAAAGTTTCTTGAAATCCCCAGAATTCTGAGATAGGCATTATTAATATGCCTATTTTATAAGGAATAAGCTGAGGTTTAGAGAATTAGGTAATTTGCTTAAGTCATGCACCTGGCAAAAACCTGTTCCTTTGTGATTTTGATGGAGGGACCTTCAGCATTTGAAGAAAACAGTATAACTACTACTCTATAGAAAACAGCTACTATATTCTATCATGGAATTAGGAGAGAAAGTTTGGGAAAAACAGGTGATATGCTGATGAATGCAAGGCCACCATTCAAAGGGGTAAAGACAGAAAAAATACAACTTTTTTCTTTTTTTTTTTTTTGAGGTAGGGTCTTGCTGTCATCAGGCTGGAGTGCAGTGGCACAGTTATAGCTCACTGCAGCCTTGAATTCCTGGGCAATCCTCCCTACATCAGCCTCCCTAGTAGCTGAGACTATAGATGCATGCCACTACTCTGGGCTAATGTTTTAATTTTTTTTTTTTTTTTTTTTTTTGAGACGGAGTCTCACTCTGTCGCCCAGGCTGGAGTGCAGTGGCACAATCTCAGCTCACTGCAAGCTCCGCCTCCTGGGTTCACCCCATTCTCCTGCCTCAGCCTCCCAAGTAGCTGGGACTACAGGTGCCCACCACCAGGCCCGGCTAATTTTTTGTGTGTTTTTTTAGTAGAGACGGGGTTTCACTGTGTTAGCCAGGATGGTCTCGATCTCCTGACCTCGTGATCCGCCCACCTCGGCCTCCCGAAGTGCTGGGTCTTGATAGGTTGCCCAGGATGGTCTCGAACTCCTGGGCTCAAGCAATCCTCCTGCCTCAGCCTCCCAAAGTGCTCGGATTACAGGTGTGAACCACTGCACCCTGCCCAAATAATTCTTCAGTTGTGAAAAATACTCAATTCTAGCCAATACAAACGTGTGTGTGTGTGTGTGTGTGTGTATATATATATATATATTTTGAGACGGAGTCTCGCTCGTCGCCCAGGCTGGAGTGCAGTAGCACGATCTCGGCTCACTGCAAGCTCCGCCTCCTGGGTTCACACCATTCTCCTGCCTCAGCCTCCCGAGTAGCTGGGACTACAGGCACCCGCCACCACGCCTGGCTAATTTTTTGTATTTTTATAGAGACGGGGTTTCACCATGTTAACCAGGAAGGTCTCGATCTCCTGACCTCGTGATCTGCCCGCCTCAGCCTCCCAAAGTGCTGGGATTACAGGCATGAGCCACCGTGCCCGGCCCAGATGAATATATTTTTTATCATCATAGTGTATAAAAAAGTCAATATCCTTTTTTTCATGTAGTGGTGACACATATATTGAGATAATAAGGGAAACTACAGCCTAATAAATAAACTGCTCTTGTTCTTTCAGTGATTTTTAGGATTAAATCTGTTCATCAATATCACCAAACTGAGTAGAAAGCATCCATCTAGAAATTCCTTAATCAATCTAAAAATTTCTTATTCTAAGTAAGCAGAAATAAAAATAATTATGAATCTACAGTTAGAATAGCCTAATCTTGAGATTTTCCCTATTATCCCCACCAGCTCAGTGCCAGCAGGTTAAAAACCAGGAGCTACATATGGATTCCTAAAAACACAAATCATCCTTATACCTCGATTCCATCATCCCTTTACCAACCAAAAGAATGAAAAAGAACAGAAATGATGCCATCAGATCTTAGATAGGAGTCTCTATCCTTATCAACAAAACTACATATATATGTCTATAAATAGACATATATAAATATACACACACACACACATATGAGATTGCAAATAGCAGAGGCTTAGATTCAGATAATTGCTGCCAATGTCTCATCAGCAGCTCCTTAAATACAGGATCCCTACACTAGAGCCACTAGCCCTACTGATGACCACATCAGTTAAAAACATAAGTCTACAGAAGCCTAGGAGAGATCCTGCAGGGTTTCAGAAGACAGAAACAAGAGCACTTTTCCAATACCACCATTGCTTTGACAAAGCAAAAGTCAAGAGAAACTCCCTTTCCTACCTCAACAGCTCTATTTGGCACCAAATTTCTGGAGCAAGAGCACACTTACGCGCTGGGACCTGAAGGCTGCCATCTGCTCTACTCTGTACAAATGGGCCATCTCCTGGCAAGACTGTAATGATGCCTCATGTGATGAATAAAACTTAGGCATTGCTCCCAGGCTAAAGTACCAAAAGAGACGAGATGGAGGGGCTCAGACAAAGCTTTACATAAGGTAAAACAGTGGGGCTTCTGTCTCTCAGGTATATGTTTCATACCGATTCTAGGCAAGATATTTCCTCTTATTCCCTAGGATGAGGTTAAAGACATACTAAGGGGCTAGGCACAGTGGCTTACGCCTGTAATCCCAGCACTTTGGGAGGCCGAGGTGGGCGGATTACCTGAGGTCAGGAGTTCAGAAACCCCATCTCTACCAAAAATACAAAAATTAGCCGGGCATGGTGGTGGGTGCCTGTAATCCCAGCTACTTGAGAGGTTGAGGCAGGAGAATAGCTTGAACCCGGGAGGCTGGTCTCATGAGGCTGCAGTGAGCCAAGACTGTGCCATTGCACTCCAGCCTGGGCAACAAGAGCGAAACTCCGTCTCAAAAAAAACAAAAAAACAATAAAACAGACATACCAGGGAACTATCCACAGGAGAGAAGAGTTTGTACACACAGCAGGGATTTACACACTGTTCTAAGTCATAACCTCATTTTCCTTTGCCAGCAAAGGTCCTAGGACTATCAACTTGGAACAGAAGTCTTGTTGAATATGTGCTAACAGTTCATTGGAGCACTTCTTTTAGAAAGCACTCCACGTGCTCGCTTCGGCAGCACATATACTAAAATATAGAAAGCACTCCACTATTCCTAGTTTGCATCTGTTCTCCCTGTGGATATATAAGGGCTAGATCACCTTTGCTGGGAGAGAACACAAGTTCCCCCAAGGTCTCATGGAGACTAATAGAGAACAAACTCAGATTTACCTATGCAACACTCTAATGTCCGATAACCTCTTCTTGCTCCCACTGAACTGAATAGCATTGCACAGAAATGCCAGTTGAAATACAATACTAGTTAGGCAGTTATTACAGTCAGTATGCAGGGGACCAAAATAAGATACTTCTAGAGCCAGAAAGTATGATTATAAACAGAATAGAAATTTAGGACACAAATATATAAAACACATTAACAAAAAAGAGAGTGGTATTCATTTTGTAGTCACCAAATATTTACTAAATTATCTACTGCATTCTAGGTACCATACTAGATGATTAGAAATACAAACAGATGCAGTCTAAGCCCTCAGGGAACAGACAATCCAGTAAGGAAGAACAACAATGAACAAGTAAATGACAACCATGATTATGAAAGAAAAACTAGAATGCTTTGAGAGTGTGTATCTAGGGAACATAATCTAGTTTTTGTTTCTGGTTTTGGTGGGGGTAGGAGAGCAAAGTATGCTATAAGGCTAAATAAAGGAAAGCTAAGAAAGTAAAAATATGTTACATGCATATTCTTGTGAGAAAATAAATACATAAAAATAAAAAAGCAAAAATGTCTATGTCTCCAGCACCAGCCAGACATAATTTTAAATCTAGCTGACCCTCTTGTAAAGTATATCCCTACTGTGAAAAGATACACCAGATCCCAGAAAACTGATTTTAATTGGCACTCCACATAATAAACCTTCCTACCTAAAAAGGATGTACTAATTATCTAAGACCAGTAAACAATTCACTCTGTAGCTGCAGTTCATATTATATAAATGAATGAATAGACATTCTGATCTGTAAATCAAGATTTTGTGAGACTGACCAGTGAGCTAGTCTTTGGGGGACTGAGCAAGTCTAGGTGATAAGAATGGGTGCTAAAACTGACCTTCTGGAAAAATAAGGTTGATTATTTATCTTGGACTGTGTTCCATCAACGATCAGTCAGCCAGCCCATCTCTATTACATTTCTCTGCTCTCTTTATAATTTCTCTTTATAATTTCAATAAATACAATATCAGGAAGTGCTAGGGAATGGTTTAAAAATTTGCTAAGAAACTAATCTGGGCTAGGCGCAGTGGCTCATGTCTGTAATCCCAGCACTTTGGAAGGCTGAGGCGGGTGGATCACGAGGTCAGATCAAGACCATCCTGGCTAACACGGTGAAACCCTGTCTCCATTAAAAATACAAAAAATTAGCCAAGCGTGGTAGCACGCGCCTGTAATCTCAGCTACTCGGGAGGCTGAGGCAGGAGAACTGCTTGAACCCAGGAGGCAGAGGTTGCAGTGAGCTGAGATCGCGCCACTGCACTCCAGCCTGGGCAACAGAGCGAGACTGTCTCAAAAAAAAAAAAAAAAAAAAGAATCTGAGCACAGTGTAAACTCATAATTAATTGTTAAAGGGATGAAGGAACAATAAACTTAAAAGAGATGTATTGTTCCCTCTAAATCAAGTGCTGAGTTTCAAAGGAAGCAGAGACTAGGACCAGTGAAACAGCCAAGTTTTTCAAAGAAGCCCATGTATGTGTGTAAAAACATATATATACATACCTGCACTCAAAGCAATACCAGTGCCACGGTGGCAGATGGACATCGCCATGGGAAGAGACCAACTGTAAAGAAACACACAAAGACAATTTTAAAAAGGAAAAGATAACACCATAGTAGAGAGTCTATCTTTGCAAAAATATAAACTAATTCTGAAACAGGCACTTTTTTCTTTTTTCCTGGATACAGATTCTCACTCTGTTGCCCAGGCTGGCAGCGAGCGGCACGATCTCAGCTTACTGCAACCTCCGGCTCCCAGGTTCAAGCAATTCTCCTGAATAGGTAATATTTTCTTTAAAAAAAAACAAAAAAAAACAGCTTTTGCGTTCCTGTCTTTTCATTTTTTTTTACCCTGGGAACAGAGTCTTGCTCTGTCGCCCAGGCTGGAGTGCTGTGCCACGATCTCAGCTCACTGCAACCTCTGCCTCCCAGGTTCAAGAGATTCTCCTGCCTCAGTCTCCTGAGTAGCTGGGATTACAGGCACCTGCCACCAGGTCCGCCTAATTTTTGTATTTTTAGTAAAGAGGTTTCACCATCTTAGCCAGGCTGGTCTTGAACTCCTGACCTTGTGATCTGCCTGCCTCAGCCTCCCAAAGTACTGGAATTACAGGTGTGAGCCACCGTGCCCAGCCATGTTTCTACTTTTTACTTTAAAAATACAAATCTGGGCCAGGTGCGGTGGCTCACGCCTATAATCCCAGCACTTTGGGAGGCTGAGGCGAGTGGATCACCTGAGGTCAGGAGTTCGCAATTAGCCTGATGAACATGAAGAAACCCCATCTCTACTGAAAATACAAAATTAGCTGGGTGTGGTGATACATGCCTGTAATCTCAGCTACTCGGGAGGCTGAGGCAGGAAAATCGCTTGAACCCAGGAGAAAAAACAAAAAACAAAACCCTGTATCAGGATTAGGTTAAAAAAAAATAAAGAAAGAAGAAAACAGATTTAGGGAGAAGGATCCCTACCTTTACCAGACTGCATCACTGATAGGGCTAAGGAAAAAAAAATGATTATAACTCAAAAACTCCTTTCCCAAGGAGAAACATGAGTCAAAGACACTCATTAAAGTTGGAGGTAGTGTAGTGGCTCACACCTGTAATCCTAGTACTTTGGGAGGCCAAGGCGGGGGTGGGGGGGGGGGGGGGTTGAGTTCAGGAGTTCAAGACCAACCTAGGCAACATAACGAGACCCCCATCTTCACCAAAAAAAAAAAAAAATCTGGGTGTGGTGGCAGAGGCCTGTGGTCCCAGCTACTTGGGAGACTGAAGTGAGAGGGTCACTTGAGGCCAGGAGCTCCAGGCTGCAGTGAGCTATGACTGTGCCACTGTACTCCAGCCCGGGGTGGGGAGAGAGAGACAGAGATCTTGCCTGCAAATAAATAAATACAGTTGGTACAATTAGAAAGTAATCACTATAGGCCGGGCGCGGTGGCTCACACCTGTAATCCCAGCACTTTGAGAGGCGAGGTGGGCAGATCGTGAGGTCAGGTGTTCAAGACCAGCCTGGCCAACACGGTGAAACCCTATCTCTACTAAAAATACAAAAATTAGCCAGGCGTGGTGGTGCATGCCTGTAATCCCAGCTACTCGGGAGGCTGAGGCAGAGAATTGCTTGAATCCAGGAGGCGGAGTTTGGCATAATCATGCCACTGCACTCCAGTCTGGGCGACAGGGCACGACTCCATCTCAAAAAAAAAAAGAAAGTAATCACTGTAATACCAACTGGGTCCCTCTGTTTCTCCAGGTATAACACTGATGGAAGAAAACCTGAGTTTCATTTATCCACAGTTTCATATAATATATGGTCATCCTTGAATCCTCCCTTATTATATGCCCCAAAATATCCAAACTGAACATACCACTTATTTCCTAATAAATTACCTATCCCAAATGTTTATATCCAATCTTCTAGATTTAGTATATAGTTCTTAATCCACAGTAGTTCTGAAATACTTTTTGTCATCAAACCTCTTTTTAAATTATGAATCATCAACTTTCCACTGAAGGACAACCAACATTGTTATTCTAGACCTAGTTCTCATGCTCAAGAGAGAACTGGTGGGTAAAATGGAAAGAACAAGAATCTGAAGAAAGCTAACACTCACTTTGGAATGTTAGCTTAGACAAAGAATACTTAGCGTAATCAAACCATATCTTCAACACTTTAAAGAGAAATAAGGAGGTTAAAAAGATCTCAAAAGAAAATTCTGCCTACATAATGAAAATGGTCACAGTAAGAAAGGAGTATTTCCAAATAAATTAAAAATATTAATACTAGCTAGATACCACTCTGATCAACTCAGATTTAACAACAGAAATATAAAAGGTGGAAGAACAGCCACATAACCAAGGACAGAGAACGATGACATAATTTGGTAAGAAGAATCAGGAGACCGAAACCCAAAATGAGCTGAGGCTTGCAAAAATTTCAAGGACAACAAAAAAAAGCTTTTAAAATTGTATTCTGACACAGAGAGCCTCCTAACTGGGATGAACAATTTTATGCTAATTGATGACAGAGTGTGAACAGATTGCACAACTATTTTATTTGTCAAAGAGAATGATTATCAGCATGAAAAAGACAGAACAAATATTGATTTGAAAGACTTGAAACCCTAAAGAGGTGAGGAAATTGGAAGATTCCAAACAAACTTGGGGCTCTGGGACCAGATGAATCAAATCCCTTGACTGAAAGAGCTAATAGAAGAAACATATGCACTGTTCTGGAAATGTTTCAGAAATACTGATACAGAAAATGGGAGTCATATAATATGAAACTGCTGAATTCAAATGTTACCCTAATTTTCAAAAACGGTAAAAATCATAGCCTGGCTAGCCCAGTAATGACAAGCTAAAATATTTTGTTTTCTAAAAATAACCACAACATTATTTCCAGTCCTCCATGATCTTCCAGAATCTTGTCATTTCTCATCAAGCAAGTATTTAGCCTCTACCCTTGAACCTGGGCAGGACTTGATGACCGACTGCCTCAAAAGTAGAATACGGCAGAAGTGATGCTGCATGACTTACAAATTCTCCTTCCTTCCTCATGCTATGTGGAAACCCAAAGTAGCCTACACAGATATGTGAAAAGACCTATGTGGAGAGAAAATAAGGGCCCCATCCAACAGCCAGAATCAACCCAAGACATTTGAGTGACTGGATCTTCAGATTAATTCAGGCCCTAGCCTTTGTGTTTTCCAGCTGAGGCCTCAGGCATCATGGAGCAAAGACAAGTCTTCTTCACTAGTCCCTGTTTGAACATTAGGTAAGAGTCTAGTATAGAAAATCAAGATGTGGCCAGGCACAGTGGCTCATGCCTGTAATCCTAGCACTTTGGGGGGCTGAGGTGGGCAGAATGCCTGAGCTCAGGAGTTTGAGACCTGGGCAAGACGGCAAAAAAAAGTCAAAAAAACCATTTCTACAAAAAATACAAACATTAGCCGGGCGTGGTGGCATGTGTCTATAGTCTCAGCCACTTGGGGGGCTGAGGAGGGAGGACTGCCTGAGCCTGGGAGGTCGAGGCTGCAGTGAGCCGTGATTACGCCACTGCACTCCAGCCTGAGTAACAGAGGGAGACTCTGCCTCAAAAGCAAAAAAACAATAAAAAATACCTCCAGAAAGTAAAAACATTTCTCCAACAGCCAAGACTGCCAATGGCCAATAAGTACATGAAAAGATGTTTAACATCACTAACTGTTTACTTCTAGGCCTCTTTCAAAAAACCCGAAAAATGGGTAATAGAAAATATGACTTCAGGTATCTCAGATATCTTTCCCTGACATGCCAATCTGGATATAGCCCTGTGTTCCCTGCTGCTATTTTTCCCCCAAGTATGTCTGGAGTTACATAACCAGAAAAGCAAATAAGGTAGTGAAAGACTCACCTCACCAACCTAAAACCATTCTTTATATGACCTACGAAAAAAGGCCAGGGCTTTAAATACGGATTCAGAATAATTTGGGATGCTCTTTTGTCTTTTTCACTATAATTATTCCCCAAAACTTTTTTATTTTTTTTTTTTGAAACAGAGCCTTGCTCTGTCGCCAGACTAGAGTGTAGTGGCGCGATCTCGGCTCAGTGCAAACTCCACCTCCCGGGTTCAAGCGATTCTCCTGCCTCAGCCTCCCGAGTAGCTGGGAATACAAGCATGAGTCACCACCACCAGCTAATTTTTGTATTTTTAGTAGAGACAGGGTTTCACCTGAGATCAGGATGGCCTTGATCTCTTGACCTTGTGATCCGCCCACCTTGGCCTCTCAAAGTGCTGGGATTACAGGCATTGAGCCACTGCATCAGGCCTTCCTAAAACTTTTATCTCTTAAAAAAGAAAGTTTCACGATTGAGCAGCAAGAAATGAGATCACTTATTAGCCTCCTTCTGTTTTAGTGGCAAGTCCAGTTTCTACAAACAGGATTATTCCTGGAATCTGGCTTGGAAAAAACTGAAGGATTATGGTATTTGTGGAGGTGGTTAAAAAATGGGCAGACTCACTGGCAGGAACCCAAGAGAGTAGCAGAGCTCAAGATGCTTTGCTGGGTTAGCCTAAAAAAACAAAAAACAGATTTACAGGGACTTATCTTCAAAGACATCAGCAAAAACCACTGTCAATGCCACTTTTGAAGATGAGATAAACAGAGATGTATGTATATATGCATGTATGATGTATGTATCTACTTATATATACACACATGTGGTATGTGTGTGACAGAGACTGCATACACATATATGCTATCTCTATCCACAGAGAGGGCCTAGAAGCAATGACATCCTAGTAGCAATGAGCACATCTAGCACCCAGACACTGATTTCCCAGGAGTCATTTTGAAGAACTCCTATTGGCCAGGTCTGGGACAATTTGAACACCAAAATAAATAATAACGAAGTATAATCCTTTGGGGAAATTAATGCTTGATCCATGTTATCCTTGAGTCCATACTGATAAAGAAAACAAGCTTTACCCTATCGCAACAAATAAATCTAGAAAATATTATTATAATATATAAAATTAGTAACATTACATTTGGCAACTATCACAGTAATAAATGATTTAGGCAAGTACCTCCAACAGATACTGGTGAGTAAGTATCTCATAAGAAAGAATATTTAGGTTTCTAAGTATCTCCTGCCAAAATATGTATTAATAAATAAAACATCCTTATTCAGTAACTTTACAGGAGAAATCTAGCAGACACATCTTAAACAGTGACAAAAGTTAACATCACCAGTAATGGGTTAAATCAGCAGCAGCACATGCCTCCTGATACAGTGTACTGACAGAAGTATAGTATTACTGCAGGCGTATTCTTGCCAAAAATGTATAAATCATGAAACACCAAACAAACCCAAATTAAGGAACATTCTAAAAATGTCCAGGTCATAACAAATAAGGAAAGACTAAAAATCTCTCCCATACTGTAGGAAAAAGAAACATGACAACTAAATGTAATATATAATTCTAGGTTCAATCTTAGGCCTATAAAGGACATTAATGGGAGAAGTGGCAAAATCTGAATGGAACTAAGGTTTAGATAGTAACACTGTGATGGCTGTACTTTGGAGACTGTCTTGCAATTGAGGAAATGCATACCCAAGTATTAAGAAGTTGTAATAGGCAGAATAATGGCCTCCTTAAAGATGTCCATGCTCTAATCTCTAGAACCTATGAATATGTTACCTTTTATGGCAAAGGGGAATTAAGGTTGCAGATGAAATTAAGGTGCTAATAAGACAACCTTAAGATAAACAGACTAGGCTGTGTGTGGTGGCTCACACTTGTAATCCCAGAACTTTGGGAGGCCAAAGTGGGAGGACAGTTTGAGCCCAGGAGTTCAAAGCCAGCCTGAGCAACATGGCCAAACTCCATTTCTAGAAAATACTTTAAAATTAGTCAGGCATGGTGGTGCATGCCTATAATCCCAGGTACTTGGGAGGCTGAGCTGGGAGGATCACTTTAGCCTGGGAGGTCAAGGCTGCAGTGAGCCATGATTATGCTCCACAAGTTTTATTAAAAACTTGTAGAAAACTTGTGCATTTCAGCCTGGGCAACACAGTGAGAGACCCTGTCTCAAAAACAAAACAACATAGACTATCCTAGATTATTAGGACAGGCCCAGTGTAATCATAAACGTCTTTAACAGCAGAGGAGAGAAAAGAGAAAAAAGAAAAGCAGAAGAGGCTCACAGAAGAAAGGCATCAAAGAAGAAATGAGATGACGGAAGCAGGGTCAACATGATGTGACTGAGGAACTCAATGCAGCATTGCTGGTTCGAAGACTGAGGAAGGAGGGCAGAAGCCAAGGAATTCAGAAAGCCTCTAGAAGCTAGCAAAGGCAAGGCCATGGATTCTTCCCTAGGGACTCCAGAAGGAAACAGAACCCTGCCAACACCTTGATTTTAGCCCAGGGAGATCTTGTCAGACTTCTGACCCACAGAACTATAAGGTAATAAATTTGTGTTGTTTTAAGTCAGTAAATTTGCAGTAATTTGTTATGGCAGCAAATAGAAAATCAGTATAGATTGTGGTGACTAGAAGAGGAATGCAGCTGTAATGAATACCCAAAAATGTGGAAGTGCCTTTGAAATTGGGCAGTGGGAAGGGACTAAAAGAATTTTTAGGACCATGATTTTTAAAAAGCCCAGACTGCCCTGAAGAGATTTTAGCAGAAATATGGATTTTACCAGTTGTGCTGGTGAGGATGTGGAGAAACTGGAACCCTTATACACTGCTAGTGCAGCCACTTTGGAAAACAGTCTGGCAGTTCCTCAAAATGTTAAACATAGGCTGGACGCCATGGCTCACGCCTGTAATCCCAGCACTTTGGGAGGCTGAGGCAGGTGAATCACAAGGTCAAGAGATAGAGACCATTCTGACCAACATGGTGAAACCCTGTCTCTACTAAAAATACAAAAATTAGTTGGGTGTGGTGGCGCATGCCTGTAGTCCCAGCTACTCAAGGGCTGAGGCAGGAAAATCACTTGAACCTGGGAGGTGAAGGTTGCAATGAGCTGAGATTGCGCCACTGCACTCCAGCCTGGTGACAGAGCAAGACTCTGTCTTAAAAAAAAAAAAAAAAAAAAAAAAAAAAGTTAAACATAGAGTTACCATATGATGCAATAATTCTACTCCTAAAAAAAAATGTTAAACATAGAGTTACCATATGATGCAATAATTCTACTCTTAGGTATATACTCAAGAGAAATGAAACATGTGTGCACACAAAAACTTGTACACAAATAAATGGTCATAGCAGCATTATTTGTAATAGCCAAAAAGTGGAAACAGCTCAAATGTCACTCAGTTTATAAATGGGTAAATAAAACATTGTATGTACATACAATGAAATATTATTCGGCCATAAAAAGGAAGAAAGTACTGATATATGCTAAAATATGGATGAACTCTGAAAACATTATGCTAAGTAAAAAAAGCCAGTCACAAAGGACCATATATTGTATGACTACATTTAAATGAAACGTTCAGAATAGGTAAGTTTATAAGATGGAAAGTAAATAACTGATTGTCTAAAGCTGGGACGAACAAAGGATTGGTGGTGATGGCTAAAAAATGTAGTGTTTCTTTCTGGAGTGATGAAAATATTCTAAAATTGGCTGGGCAGGGTGGCTCATGCCTATAATCCCAGCACTTTGAGAGGCCAAGGCAGGCGGATCACCTGAGGTCAGGAGTTCGAGACCAGCCTGGCCAACACAGTGAAACCCCCCATCTCTACTAAAAACACAAAAATTAGTCAGGCGTGATGGTGCACATCTCTAATCCCAGCTACTTGGGAGGCTGAGGCAGGAGAATCACTTGAACACAGAAGGCAGATGTTACAGTGAGCCAAGATCATGCCACTGTATTCCAGCCTGGGTGACAGAGCGAGACTCCACCTCGAAAAAAAAAAAGAAAAAAAGAAAATATTCTAAAATTGTGGTGATGGCTGAACAATTCTGCATTTAACAAAAGCCACTAAACTGTATGCTTTCAATATGTGAACCATATGATATAAAAATGTATTTCAAAAAGGAAAATATGAATGTCAATTCAGCTAGTAAAGGCTCAGAAGGAAATTAGGAACATGTTATTAAAAACTTGTGGAAAGGGGATCCTTGTTACATAGGGGCAGAAAGTTTAGCAGAATTATGTCCCACAATAATGTGGAAAGCAGAATTTACTAAAGTGGCAACCTGATTTCTTTTTGCTCTTTATAGTAAAATGTGAAAGGAAAGAAACAGACTGAGGGAAGAGCTGTTAAATAAAAAGCAAGCTGAGCATGGTGGCTTGCAGCTGTAACCCCAGCACTTTGGGAGAAAAAGGTAAGAGGATCGCTTGAGCTCATGAGTTCAAGATCAGCCTGGCTAACATATTGAGACCCTGTCTTTACAAAAAATTAAAAACTAGCCATGTGTGGTGGCATGCACCTGTAGTCCCAGCTACTGAGGAGGCTGAGTCAGGAAGATCACTTGAGCTCCTGGGAGTTCAGGGTTGCAATGAGCTATGATCACATCACTACTACACTCTAGCCTGGGTGACAGAGTGAAAGCCTGTCTCTTAAATAAAACAAACAAACAAAAAAACAGGACTTAATGATTTGGGAAATTCTCAGCCTTCCCAGCAAAAATGCCTGTAATCCCAGCACTTTGGGAGGCCAAGGTGGGCAGATCACAAGGTCAGGAGCTTGAGAGCAGACTAGCCAACACAGTGAAACCCCATCTCTACGAAAAATACAAAAAATTAGCCAGGTGTGGTGGTGTGTGCCTGCAATCCCAGCTACTTGGGAAGCTGAGGCAGGAGAATAGTGTGAACCAGGGACGTGGGGGTTACAGGGAGGCAGGAGTTACAGTGAGCCGAAATTGCGCCATTGCACTGCAGCCCTGGCGATAGTGCGAGACTCTGTCTCAGAAAATAAAAAAAAAAAAAGATATTCACTGTAAAGGCCTGGCACAATGGCTCACACCTATAATCCCAGCATTTTGGGAGGCCAAGGCAGGCAAATCACTTGAGCCCAGGAACTTGAGACCAGCCTGGGCAACATGGTTTTATAGAGATGGTGAAACCCTGCAAGATTCTTTTTTTTTTTTCTCCTGGAAACAGAGCCCAGGCTGGAGTGCAGCAGCACCACAATCTCGCAATATCGGCTCCCTGCAACCTCCACCTTCCAGGTTCAAGAGATTCTTGTGCCTCAGCCTCTCAAGTAGATGAGACTATAGGTGCACCACCACACCAGGCTAATTTTTTGTATCTTAGTAGAGACAGGGTTTTACCATGTTGCCTAGTCTGGTCTCAAACCCCCAAGCTCAGGCAATTCACCTGCTTTGGCCTCCCAAAGTGCTAGGATTACAGATGTGAGCCATCGCACCTGGCCCCCACAATGTTCTCAAGAATGTTATACCAACAGAAATACTGTCAGCATAGACTAAAAGTGACAGAGAGAAAATGAAAAGAAGACTGTCATACCCCAAAAATTCTACAGACAAAAAAGAGGCTGTTAAAAATGACTAGCTGCAAAAGCATGTGTCACCTTTCACAAAGAAGGATAGCGGATGGAGCTATAAGCCCAGAGGGCAAAGCCAATAGCCGCAAAGGATTATTCTCAAGCCTTGAAATCAAATGGTGTTTGCCTGGCTAAATTTCAAACTGGTTAGAACCAGAGACTCCTTTTTTCCTTCCATTTTCTCACATTTTTTCTTCTCTTGACCTGCCACTTCAGGACACACTTTCTCACTTTTTGAGCAGGAATGTCTACAGTTGTTATACTATATCTGTCCCACCACTGTATTTTGGGAGTATGTAACTTGGTGCTTTAGATTCACAGATGAAGAAAAAATGTTCCTGAAAAGGGACTATACCCAGAGCCTCACCCATACCTAGTTCAGACGGGGAGATTTAGATGAAATTTTAAGACTTTGAGATGAGGCTATAATAGGTTGAAACTTCTGGGGCCACTGGGATGTGGTGAATGTATTCTGTCATGGGACAGACATAAACTTTGAGGGCTAGAGGGTAGACTGTGGTAGGTAAAATAATGCACCCACCCCTCTGGAGATGTCAATGTATTAATCCCCAGAACCTGTGAATATATTATCTTATATCACAAAAAGAACTTTGCAGATATTATTAAATTAAAGACCTTGAGATGGAGGCATTGTCCTGAAATATTTGGGGAGGTCTAAATGTAATGACAAGGGTCCTTGAAAGGAGAAAAGGGAGGCAGAACAAGTCAGAGTGATACAAAGTGAGAAGGACTCTGCTATGGCTTGCTTTGAAAATAGAGAAAGAATGCCATAAGCCAAGGAATGTGGATGACCTATAAAAGCTGGAAAAGGCAAGGAGCCTCTGGAAAAGAATGCAGCCCCTGCAAACAACTTAATTTTAGCCTAATGAGACCTGTCTCATACTTCTAACCTAAAGAATGGTAAGACAGTACATCTTTGTTATTTTAAGTCACTATGTTTGTGAAACTTATCGTAGCAATAGAAAACAAATACAGGGACCAAGCGTGGTGGCTCATGCCTATAATCCCAGCACTTTTGGAGGCTGAGGTGGGTGGATCACTTGTCGCCAGGAGTTTGAGACCAGCCTGGACAACATGGCAAAACCTCATCTCTACTAAAAGACAAAAATTAGCCGGGCATGGAGGCTCATGTCTGTAATCCCAGTTATTCAGGAGGCTGAGGCACGAGAATCGCTTGAACTCAGCAGGCAGGGGTTGCAGTGGGCTTAGATTGCACCACTGCACTCCAGCCTGGGTGACCAAGCAAGACTCTGTCTCAAAAAAATAAAAAAAGAAGAAAACGAATACAGGAATAATACTTGGATATCATCATCATTGCAACTTCTTCTTATATCATTCAGACATGTTAACGAGCTGGGAATCTGCTTGTTAGCATGTCTGAATAATTTAAGAAGTTGTGGCCAGGCATGGTGGCTCTCACCTGTAATCCCAGCACTTTGGGAGGCCGAGGCGGGCGGATCACTAGGTCAAGAGTTCGATACCATCCTGGCCAACCTGGTGAAACCCCATCTCTACTAAAAATACAAAAATTAGCTGTCCGTAGTGGTACGCGCCCATTGCCCCAGCTACTGGGGAGGCTGAGACAGGAGAATCGCTTGAACCCAGGAGGCAGAGGATGCAGTGAGCCGAGATCGCACCACTACACTCCAGCCGGGCAACACAGCAAGATTCTGTCTCAGAAAAAAAAAGGAGAATTATTTGCAAAGTTGCAACTTCTATATAACTTCGCATATATACCATATACCTACCATATAAAAGTATATGGGAACTCTGTATGTTATTTCTGCAATGTTTATGTAAATCTGAAATTGTTTCAAAAATTTTTTAATTAATGGGAATTATATTTTGACTTACTAGAATTTTCTAAATGGTAGTTTTGAAAAATAGATTACCCTTGTAATGACAGAAGATAGAATTTAGTCATCTCCGTATTAAAAAGGCATAAGATAATTCTTATGTTATCTCCCTCTACCCTGAAGAGTTCACCTCATCTACATAGCAGTATTTTAGTTGAGTAAAAGTGAGGGAAGTTTCAGGTAGGCCAAAGATCAACCTTCAGAACTTTCACCCACTACCTCTAGATTCTCTGGCTCCAGAGTCCTTACCTGTAGATAGTGATGTGGGGAGATACAGGACGGTTTGAACTTATATTCTTATTCCAGAACCGCTCCATCTCTTCTTTGGCTGTGGTTCCCAAAGGAACAGCACTAAAATAAAACCAGAAAGTTTGAAAAGAACTGAAAGTAAGCTTGGTTTAGTATTTTGCATAATGTTTTGTTAAGTCAATATTTTACAATACTGGCCAGAGGCATGGTGGCTCACGCCAGTAATCTCAGCACTTTGGGAGGCTGAGGTGGGTGGATCACCTGAGGTCACGAGTTTGAGACCAGCCTGACCAACATGGAGAAACCTCGTCTCTACTAAAAATACAAAATTAGCCGGGTGTGGCGGTGGGCGCCTGTAATCACAGCTACTCGGGAGACTGAGGCAGGAGAATCGCTTGAACCCAGGAGGCAGAGGTTGCGGTGGGCCAAGATTGCACCATTGCAGTCCAGCCTGGGCAACAAGAGCGAAACTCCATCTCAAAAAAAAAGAAAAAAATGTTGCAATATCTTTTTAGAAAAGGTTTTGTTAGGGAAGCAGGAGCCTAGAAGACCCAGAGTGACACTATTTTAAAATCCACTCCATCTTGTTATAGCAACACAAAACAGAAAATAATAATAAAAATAAAATAAAATAATAGGCCAGGCACAGTGGCTCAAGCCTGTAATCCCAGCACTTTGGGAAGCCGAGGTGGGTGGATCATGAGGTCAGGAGTTCAAGACCAGCTTGGCCAACATGGTGAAACCCCATCTCTACTAAAAATAGAAAAAAATTAGCCAGGCGTATTGGCGTACGCCTGTAATCCCAGCTACCTAGGAGGGTGAGGCAGGAAAATCGCTTGAACCTGGGAAGCAGAGGTTGTAGTGAGGCCAGATCACACCACTGCACTCCAGCTTGGGAGACAGAGCAAGACTCTGTCTCAAAAAAATAAATTAAATAAATAAAATAAATAAAAATAAAATAAATAAAATAAACTCCATCTTAAAACTAGCAAAGCACATTCCTTGCCAGTGACAACCCACGGTTCTAAGATGTTTACAGCTAAGGAAACAGCTTGGTAATACCTGCAAGGACAAACTGCAACAACATAAAGTCCAGATGTCCCAATACCCATAACAACATATGCTTTCAAAATAATTACAGTCACGCTTTGATGTACTTACACACTAAAATGTCAAGGATACTTTTCTTTAAATCAATAATAAATTTTGTCATGCTCTCTGGTCCCCTGCATGTAGGCACAGTTTAGTTTAGTCCTTACATAGACAAGATCTCTATATAAGGAAAACTTAGGCCAGACATGGTGGCTCATGCCTATAATTCCAGCACTTTGGGAGGCTACGGTGGGCAGATGACTTGAGCCCAGAAGTTTGAGACCAGCCTGGGCAACATGGCAAAACCCTGTTTCCACAAAAAATGCAGAGAAAATTTAGCCAAGCATGATGGTCTGAGCCTGTAGTCCCAGTTACTCAGGAGGCTGAGGTGGGAGGATCTCCTGAGCCCAGAGAGGTAGAGGCTGCAGTGAGCTGTGATTGCATCATGGCGCTCCACCCTGGGCAACAGAGCAAGACTCTACCTCAAAATATTTTTAACAATTGGCCAGGTGCAGCGACTCATGGCTGTAATCCCAGCACTTTGGGAAGCTGAGGCAGGCAGATCACAAGGTCAGGAGTTTGAGACTAGCCTGACCAACATGGTAAAACTCCATCTCTATTAAAAATATAAAAATTAGCTGGGCGTGGTGCTGTGCACCTGTAATCCCAGCTACTCAGGAGGCTGAGGCAGGAGAATCACTTGAACCCAGGACGTGGAGGTTGCAGTGAGTCCAGATCACGCCACTGCACTCCAGCCTGGTCAACAGAACAAGACTCTGTCTCAAAAAAAAAAAAAAAAAGACTAAAAATTTAAAAATTAAAAAAAAATAAAACCTTAAAGACCTAAACAATATATAAATATATACATATATATGTGTGTGTGTGTATATATATATTTTTTAAAAAAAGAGAGAGAAGAAAAAAAGAAACTTAAAGACAGCATGTTCCCCCAGTTGTTTTCTGAGGACACCCTACTATATAATTGAGTAGTTTCTAATAAACTTGCTTCTTTTCACTGCACTTTGCTACTCACCTTGAATTCCTTCCTACATGAGATCCAAGAGCCCTCTCTTGGGGTCCGGGTCAAGACCCCTTTTCTGATAACAGTATGGTGGGCTGGATAAACCCACAGTATTAGGAAAACATGTTCCTCCGCTTACCTTATTTTTATACCAACTTTAATTCCGTTAACCTGAATCATCTGATGAGGTCATATCAGACAATAACTCTGTTTTGTTTTTTTTTTTTTATTTTGAGATGGGGTCTCGCTCTGTGGCCAGACTGGAGTGCAGTGGCGCGATCTTGGCGCACTGCAACCTCCACCTCCTGGATTCAAGCGATCCTCCTGCCTCAGCCTCCTGAGTAGCTGGGACTACAGGCAAGTGCCACCACGCCCAGCTAATTTTTGTATTTTCAGTCGAGATGGGGTTTCACCATGTTGGCCAGGATGGTCTCGATCTCTTGACCTCATGATCTGCCTGCCTTGGCCTCCCAAAGTGCTGAGTTTACAGGCATAAGCCACCGTGCCAGGCCGATAACTCTGCTTTCTAATCCCACCCAATACACAGGTCTGGCAATGAAAGCACAACTTCTTGTTGGGTGGCAGGGCAAGCATATTTTTTAAATATTCACATAAATGGATTATGCTTTTCCAAGGCCACGGTTTTATCTCATACATTACCATCTGCTCTCATCTGGCTTTTCAAGATTCCCTTTCAGGTTCTCAAAAATCAAGAACTAGATTCAGCTCGGTACCTTAATAGTTTCTTGGTTTTGTCACTGGGCTAGGTTGAACCCAACTATTAAACAGCTATGCTCAAGCTATGCACAATTCTGCATTGCCCCATCCAGGTGATCCTCTTATCTCAGCCTCCCAAGTAGCTGGAACTAGAAGCGCACACCACCACACCCAGCTAGTTTTTGTATTTTTTGTAGAGAAGGGGTTTCACCGTGTTGCCCAGGCTGGTCTCAAACTCCTGGGCTCAAGCGATCTGCCCACCTCAGCCTCCGAAAGTGCTAGGATTACAGGCATGAGCCACCATGTCCAGCCTACTAAATTGTTGAGGATAGCTGTTTCTCATTGATTGATTGGTTGAGACAGGGTATCCCTATGTTGCCCAGGCTGGTCTTGAACTCCTGGGCTCAAGGGATCCTCCTGCCTCAGCCTCCCAAAGTGCTGGAATTACAAGTGTGAGCCACGACATCCAGTCTTTTTTTTTTTAAATAGAGATGGGGTCTCACTCTGTTGCCCAGGCTGGAGTGCAGTGACATGATCATAGCTCACTGCAGCCTTGAACTGCTGGACTCAAGCCATCTTCCTGCCTCAGCCTCCCCATAGTTAGGACTATAGGCACACACCACCACACTCAGCTAATTTTTTTATTTTTTAATTATTTGTGGAGACTAGGTCTCTCTCTGTTGCCCAGGCTGGTCTTGAATTCCTGGCCTCAAGCAATCCTTCTGCGTAGGCCTCCTAAAGTGTTGGGATTACAGGCATGAGCCACCGTGCCCAGCTGATTGTATTTCTCTAAAATATATTATTTGGGACAAATGAAAAATCTGAAAATCAACTGTATATGAGATAAGAGTTCATCAATGTTAAATTTCCTGAATTTGATAATTATGCTTATATAATTATACTGCATTATGTAAGACAATTTCTTTGTTCTCAGGAGAAATATTTAGAGGTAAATAGTCATGATATTCACAACTTACCCTTAAAGCATTCAGTGAAAATACTAATAATTAAATATATATTAGGCTGAACTACACTAAATCATTAATATTTCACCAGCTTTGACCTAAAAAAATAAAAATTTCATATGGCATAATCTAAAATACAAAAAAGCAAGATAAGCAAACACAATAAAATGTTAACAATTGGCAAATGTGGGTGAAAGGTATATAGAACTTCATCCTACTATTCGTATAACTTTTCTGAAAGTATAAAATATTTCCAAAATAAAAAGTTTTTAAAAAATAACACAAAGGCAATTGTTGACATCAACAGGCTGAGAATAAATATATAGCATGAAAGTCCAGGTGCGTGGCTCATGCCTACAATCCCAGCCAAGGCAGGGGGATCGCTTGAGCCCAGGAGTTCAAGACCAGCATGGGCAAAATGTGAAACCTCGTCTCTACAAAAAATACAAAACATTAGCCAGGCATGGTGGCACACCACACACCTATAGTCCCAGCTATAGGAAGCTGAGGCTATGGCAAGCCCTGATCGTACCACCGCACTCTAGCCTGGGCAATAGAGTGAGAGCTTATCTCAAAAACAAACAACACACATACACACAAACGATAAATAGTGACCACAATTACTTAAGTTTCAGTCAACTGTCTATAACTGCCCACTGTTGTACATATCCATCAAATCTAAGTCAACAATCTATTGCTCTTCCCTAAGGAAAAAAAATAATTTTCAGACTTAGAGACTTACTTTCTGATACAGAGCTGAGGGCTAAAGTGGGCTCGGAGGCAATGACGACCAACATGTCTGCAAGATAAGAGAATCAAAAATCAATACACATTTAGAGATCAACTTTAGTATATCAACTTCTCTATTTTTAGGGGTGAAGGGATAGATTAAAAATAAGATAAAAACAATGACAGTATCAGTGTCCTTGATACCATTTTCTAGTTGAAAAGCTACAACTCTAACTTGAAAATAATGAGAAATATTACCTAAAAATGCAAAATAAAGTTTTAATCAAACACAAATAATGCAAGATAAAAGAATAAGAATAATCACAGTTGGTAATGTTCAACAGAGAAATAGAGAAAGTGATTTTTTAAAAGCTAGGTCTTACAGGAGGTGATGTCTAAGAGACAGGGTTAACACAACAAACAAATAAAAAAAAACAGAATAAGCCCACTGGTAACTGCAACCATATAGCTTAGCTTTAGCAGAGACCTACTACAATGGATGAATTTAAAAGGTCAGGCCAGGTGCAGTGGCTCACGCCTGTAATTCCAACACTTTGGGAGGCTGAGGCCAGTGGACTACTTGAGCCTAGGTGTTCAATACCGCCTGGACAACATGGTAAAACCCCATCTCTACAAAAAACATGAAAATTAGTTGGGTGTGGTAGTGCACACCTATAATACCAGCTACTCTGGAGGCTGAGGTGGGAGTATCACTTGAGCCTGGGAGGCGGAAGTTGCAATGAGCCAAGATCGCACCACTACACTCCAGACTGGGTGACAGGGCTAGACATCGTCTCAAAAAAAAAAAAAAAAAAAGGTTGAAGAGTGCAAGGGGCTTGTGAAGAGACCTAGCTAAATATTAAGCCAGGTCATTTCAGGAACTAACATCAATTAAACTCCATATATCCTGAATGAATTTCAAGTCAAAAAGTCTTTCATGTAATTACAATCATGTGCAAAAAAATGGGAATAAAAAAAATTTTTTACTGACCCCATGAAAGTTTTCTACTTAAAAATTGCTATTTTTGAAATGTATACATCAGTGCCAGAATTGCTTTTCAAGTCAGTAACTAAGATGTGCCTAGGCATTCTATCTAAGGAGAATTTAACTGATCCAAAGTTTACATGGTACAGGTTGAGCACCCCTACTGTGGAAAATCCAAAATCTGAAACCCTCCATAACCCAAAACGTTTTAAGTGCTGACATGATGCCCAAAAGAAATGCTCATTGGAGGGCCGGGCGCGGTGGCTCAAGCCTGTAATCCCAGCACTTTGGGAGGCCGAGACGGGCGGATCACGAGGTCAGGAGATCGAGACCATCTGGCTAACACGGTGAAACCCCCTCTCTACTAAAAAATACAAAAAACTAGCCGGGCGAGGTGGCGAGCGCCTGTAGTCCCAGCTACTCGGGAGGCTGAGGCAGGAGAATGGCGTAAACCCGGGAGGCGGAGCTTGTAGTGAGCTGAGATCCAGCCACTGCACTCCAGCCTGGGCGACAGAGCGAGACTCCGTCTCAAAAAAAAAAAAAAAAAAAAAAAGAAATGCTCATTGGAGCATTTTGGATTTCAGCTTAGTGATACGCAACCAGTAAGTATAATGCAAATACTCCAAAATCTGAAAAAATTCGGAAATCCTAAATACTTCTGGTCCAAACAAAGCTTTTCAGAAAAGGGATGCTCATCGTGTATTATGAAAAACACACAACCATTATACCCTTCAGTCACATCATTATATCAAATCTTTCCAAAAGCATTTAAGAAGGTAAATAGAGTGAATTTCTGGAACTAAAACTTAAAAATACATTGATTCTACAAAAGTTTATTGCATATCCACTACTTGCAAGGCACTAGGATACAAGATCTCATAAAGATCTAATGATCTTCTAAAAAAGCTCATGATGTCCCTCACACCATTGATATTAGATGCACAAACTTTTCAAAAGTTGTATGCTTCACATTAGTACACTAGAAGGGCCCACTATTTGAAGGAAAAAATCTAACCAACACTTCCTTCTTCAGCTCTTCCCTCTTTCCAGCTTTGAAGGCAAGAGGTGAATACAGACATTGTATACCCAAGGCTCCCAGAAAGAAGTGGGAACAAATCTCTTTTAATCAATTGAATTGTGACTCTGAAGTTGCAGGGCACGCATTCCTCACACCAGGCTAGGCCCAGTCACTCAGCTACCCAGCAAGAGTTTGCAGATGTGGGCTGGAATCTATGGCGTGCCCTCTCTGTCTAGCGCTATTGTTTCCGAGACAAATATCAATGTAAACTTTCTACAAGGCCCTCACAGAAACTAGCTGCACAAATGCCATAACCTTATTTGAAATCTGACAAAAGTAATTATCTATCCTTCCCTTTCATGTGAAAACAGGAACTCTGTATTTTTAATTGACAAGCCAGAACTTATAATTTCTAGTTATTGCTGCCCCTTCTAAATGCATTAACATGTCTCCCCAAAATGTAATCATTGCTCAAATCATTTTTTAAACTCTTCTCTGGATTGAGGCAGCAACGGTAATGTAAAAATAACATTGGAAAGTAAAAAATCAAGCCTGAAATCTTAGAATAAGTTGTATAACTTGAGTGAGTCATTGAGCATCAGCGTTTTCAATTATAAAATAGCATTGATAATACCTACCTTATTGGTTGCTGAGGGGACTGCACAAGAAAACATACAGGAAAGCATTGTCTAAACTACAAAACACCACATATATATGTAAGATATTATCACTGGTCTCCCTAACGTCTTTAGAATTTGCATTGCATTCTTTCTAAAACCCTCAGTGGTGACAAAAATACTCATCTACTGAAAATAAATTTGATTTCTGGAAAAAAAAGTTATTCAAAGCCAAGTCTATGTGATCAAACTGAATATCATTTTTAGTCCAAAACAAGATGTGACTATAATTTATCTTATTATAGTCATATATTATATGACTGTAATATAATGAGTTTCTAAACTTGATCTGATGGTATACCAAAAAGTTTCAAAAATGTCTAGGTAACAGCAACAATAAAATAGATATATAACTTTGAATGACATGATGAATAATAATTTGTATACAAAAGTTCTTGTTAATGATTATTACCACCCAACTACCAAACTATAAGCTAAGTCATCCTTGATTTATTTTCTTTCACCACCCCTCCATATGTATGCATGGCATCACCCAATCCTATCATTAATAGCTAGGAAAATTCATTCCAATCCATTGCTATAGTCTATATCGTCTTCATTTCTCACTAGGACTGTAACAAGAGCTCCTGAACTGATCTCCCTTGCACCGATCTCTTATATATCATTCAATACCACCAACACTAATTTACTGAAAAATAAATAAAATAACATGGTTTCATCATTCTTCTGCCTAAAAGTCTTTAACAATTTCCCACTGCTTACAGTGTAAGATCCAAACTGTGGGCAAACAACGCACTTCACAATGTGGCCAACTCTCTGTACCTAACCTCCCACAAATTTCTTTCAATCCACTGTAATTCTGCCACACTGAACATTACATTACGTCCAGATACAGCAAACCCTCTTTTGACCACATGCTCATGCTGTTCTCTGACTAGAGCCTCCCTCAGAGCCTGTTACATTCATCCTTCAAAACTCAATTCCTAAGGGCCAGTGTGGTAGCTCATGCCTGTAATCCCAGCACTATGAGAGGCCAAGGTGGGTGGGTCACTTGAGGTCAGGAGGTCGAGACAAGCCTGGCCAACAGGGTAAAACCCCATCTCTACCAAAAATACAAAAATTAGCCAGGCATACTGGCACACCCCTGTAATCCCAGCTACCTGGGTGGTTGAGATAGGAGAATCACTTGAACCCAGAAGGCAGAGGTTGCAGTGAGCCAAGATCACACCACTGCACTCCACCCTGGGTGACAGAGCGAGACTCAGTCTCAAAAAAAAAAAAAACCAATTCCTGGATAGTAAGATCACCACTTCTTTAGCCTTACTTGCTATGTCTGCCATGCTCTCACACTTGTTTATATCTATCAATATTTCTTATGTGGTTTAATAATTAATCTATTTATCTCCCTGCTAGACTTTGAGCTCAAGGATAGGACTCAAATATTTTGGATCCATAGTACCACAGTACTTTAATTTTTTTAATTTTTTTGAGACAGAGTTTCGCTCTTGTTGCCCAGGCTGGAGTGCAATGGCGCAATCTCAGCTCACAGCAACCTCCACCTCCCGAGTTCAAGTGATTCTCCTGCCTCAGCCTCTCGGGTAGCTGGGATTACAGGCATGTGCCAGCAATCCCGGCTAATTTTGTTTCTGTTTTTGAAATGGAGTTTTACTCTTGTAGCCCAGGCTGGAGCGCAATGGCGCAATCTTAGCTCATTGCAACCTCCACCTCCCAGGTTCAAGCAATTCTCCTGCCTCAGCCTCCCAAGTACCTGGGATTACTGGCACCCACAGGCACCCACAACCATGCCAGGCAAATTTTTGTGTATTTAGTAGAGATGAGGTTTCTCCATGTTGGTCAGGCTGGTCTCGAACTCCTGACCTCCAGGAGTGATCCTCGCCTGACCTCCCAAAGTGCTGGGATTACAGGCATGAGCCACTGCACCCGGCCTTGGATCCACAGTACCTATAATAATGTCTGACACATAGAAGAGGCTTAAAAAAAAAAGGAGGCTGGGGTAGCGGTGGCTCCAAGCCTGTAATCCAGCACTTTGGGAGGCGAGGCAGGATCCACGAGGTCAGGAGATCGAGACCATCACGTAACCTGGTGAAACCCGTCTCTACTAAAAATACAAAAAAACCCAGCAGGAGGCAGTGTGAAGCCTGATCTAGCCTTTCGGGAGGAGGCTGAGGCAGGAGAATGCGTGAACCCAGGGGAGGCGGGCTTGCAGTGAGCCAAGATCTGGCCACTGCACCTAGGCGACAAATGAGACTCGTCTCAAAAAAAAAAACGGTTTGTGAATGAATATGCTTATTTTAAAAAGCAGTTTCATAAATTGAGAGTTAAACCTTAATATTTAGAGGCATTTCACATACAGCATTAAATACAATGAGTACTGGCCAGAGAGTAACTCTTGGGGACTTTGTGCTTAAGGAGCATGAACATTATTAGACAGAAGCCTAGCTCTCCTTAGCTTAGTTCTCTAACTCCTTGGCCTTGGCAAGTCATTCCTTGACTAACTGCCAATGGTTTGTGATACTTGGCTGGTTGTTCATCTCTAGCTGGTCCCTAAACTGTTTAGAGAATATACAAAATAGAGAGCATATATTCAAAAGCCATGACAATACAATACTCTGATAACTAATAATTCTTAATTAGCCAAGCATTAAACATATTTACATGTGGGGGAGGGGGAAGGGGAAGGGGAAGAAGTTGGTCAAAGGATACAAAATTTCAGTTAGATGGGAGGAGTAAGTTCAAGAGATCTATTGTACAACAGGGTACATTGTGTTTTGTTGTTGTTGTTGTTGTTGTTGTTTTTGAGACTGAGTCTTGCTCTATTGCCCAGGCTGGAGTACAGTGGCATGATCTCGGCTCACTGCAACCTCCGTCTCCCAGGTTCAAGCAATTCTCCTGCCTCAGCCTCCCAAGTAGCTAGGACTACAGGTGCGCACCACCACACCTGGCTAATTTTTGTATTTATAGTAGAGACGGGGTTTCACCCTGTTGGCCAGGATGGTCTTGATCTCCTGACCTCATGATCTGCCTGCCTTGGCCTCCCAAAGTGCTGGGATTACAGGCATGAGCCACCATGCCCAGCCACAATTGTTATTATTATGTTAATATGTTGTTATTATTATGTTAATTATAGTTAATAAGCCATTGGTCAGGCCTTGTGGCTAATGCCTGGCTCAGGTGGATCACCTGAGGCCAGGAGTTTAAGACCAGCCTGACCGACATGGTGAAACCCTGTCTCTACTAAAAATACAAAATTAGCCAGGCATGGTGGTACATGCCTGTAGTCCCAGCTACTTGGGAGGCTGAAGCAGGAGAATTGCTTGAACCTGGGAGGCGGAGGTTACAGTGACCCGAGATCGCGCCACTGCACTCCAGCCTGGGCAACAGAGCAAGACTCCATCTCAAACACACACACAAAACCAAGGCATTGTATACTTGAAAATCACTAAGAATAGACTTCAAGAGTTCTCCCCACAAAGATGTAATGCGTATGTTAATAGCTCCACAATGTATATATATTTCAAAACACCGTATTGTACACCATATATACAATTTTTATTTGCCAATTAAAATAAGTAAATATAATTTTTTTAAAGTTTAACCAAAAATAAAATAAAGGCCAGGCATGGTTGCTCATGCCTGTAATCCCAGCACTTTGGGAGGCCGAGGGAGGTGGATCATGAGGTCAGGAATTCAAGACCAGCCTGGCCAAGATAGTGAAACCCTGTCTCTACTAAAAATACAAAAATTAGCCAGGCATGGTGGCATGGTGGCAGATGCCTGTAATCCCACGTGAGCAGAGATCGCACCGCTGCACTCCAGCCTGGGTGACAGACCCAGACTCTGTCTCAAAAAAATAAATAAATAAAAAGAACAAAAAAAAGAACAAAAAAAAGTTTAACCAATATTTCTCTTAAGTGGGCCCAAGTTATTGCCATTTGCAACACAAATGAGGAAACCACAGCCATGGAATCAATGACCTTGACTTGTCCAAAATAAATGTAGAACCAGAAATCAGTTCCTAGGATTTCTTAGAAGATACTTTCCTTTGAGATTAAATCAGCACATTATAAACAGTTCCAAATCCCTCTAGCGAAATGGAATTAGACTGGGAACTTCTATCAAGAAAAAAAAAATTTTTAATTCCTCATTTCTCCTCCTAAAAAAAGCCCTTATGAGAAAAAGAGGTGTCCTTTCGATGAGAGCTTCAGATTACCACTAATGAAAAATATACCTTTCTTGGCATTGAATCCTAGTGTGGATGGCGCTGCACAACTCAAAATGATACCGTATGGATACACTTAATGAGTATAAAGATCCTCAGCTTCTAAATACTAATCCCAAAACTCCTAAAATGAACTGTTTGGAACCAATATGATCATTTCAAACTAAATGTTAATTCTACCAAAACCCCCTAACATCGATACCAAAATATATCAGAGATATCAAAAGCATTCAATTATGGTCAAACCATCTGGAATAAAGAAGGCAGCACTGGCAAGACAAGCCTTGGCATACCTTAGAAAGAAGATACATATGGAGATGAAAAACAGGGCGAAAACGAAGGACTAAGATATCCCTGATTTCAACTCCAAGAGGAATCATTTTGCCGCAGAAAAACTAAACAAAGTCCCTCTATTTTTAAACTGGGTGATTGAAGTGGAAAGAGAAATGAGAACACATTTGGGGAAATCAGGGATTGAAATCTCAACAGCATTGAAGCTAACTTTCCATAACAAACAATTTCCAAAAATAAGGCTGGCACAAAACTATGCGGGGATTTGTACCAGGCGTGTCTAAAGACGCTAGTCGCTGTGACTAGAGAGGCTGAGTTGAGAATGAGACCTAGATAGCGGAAAGTTGAGAATGAAAGAAAATCTAGGGTATTTCTCTGGACAACTAATTCACATTTTAGAGAAAAACTGGGACACTCACTCTCCTTCCCAAATAAAAAGATGAACTAAAAATGAATTGCCCGGGCTGCTTTGGGGCTGCAGAGGTCTGCCCTGGGTGCTAATGCTAATCACCACCCCAGTAGGGGTCCAGGCCTTCTGCACCGTTTGCCAGCAGCCGACTGGGAACCCAGACAGCGCCCACTCACGGCGGGAGCAGCTGCTGTTTGAAGGCATTCGAAGCAAAGGCAAAATACACCAAGATCTCCCTCTCCGAAGCTAAATGTCTAAATACGCTCTCGAAATCGTAGGACCCATGGGTGGCTGACCTTTAAGTTATTTTCTCAGAGCTCCGCTCTGGATGCAAGCCCAAGAGCAATTTGCGTTAGAAGTACTAGACGAGGTGGGGAAAACAGAAGGGGCAAGAGCCGAGCGCCCCTCGATACGAAATCAGCGACCCCGAAGCCCTATGGAACGCACGGGAGCGGCTGCGGGGGACGGGAAAAGGGGTCTCTAGGATCCCCGAGCGCTTGGCCTCCACACCCATGGGTCCTTTCCCTGCCCAGGCACAGGATAAAGAGTTATCAGCAAAACGTGAGGGGCCAGTTCAGGTCTCCGGAGGGCCGCGGACACCAACTCCTAGTCCCACACTAAAGTCACCTCAGCAAGATCGCAGCCATCTTGGGTTCCGGTCTGGACGGAAGTGACGCCAGGAGGCCCCGCCACCTGAGGGCGGAGGCGCGCGGGAGGGGGTTGGAGTTGGGGGTGTGATGTGGCCAGTCTCTTTAAGGCTGTGGAGCTTCTCCGCTCAGCTCTACCCAGCTGGTTTGCTGGTTGTTTTCTGGGGGGGGGTTTTGTTTGTTTTTTGTTTTTTTGAGACGGAGTCTCGCTGGTCGCCCAGGCTGGAGTGCAGTGGTGCGATCTCGGCTCACTACAAGCTCCGCCTCCCGGGTTCACGCCATTCTCCTGCCTCAGTCTCCCGAGTAGCCGGGACTACGGGCGCCCGCCACCACGCCCGGCTAGTTTTTTGTATTATTGGTAGAGACGGGGTTTCACCATGTTATCCAGGATGGTCTGGATCTCCTGACCTCGTGATCCGCCCGCCTCGGCCTCCCAAAGTGCTGAGATTACAGGTGTGAGCCACCACGCCCGGCCGTTTTCTGATTTTTTAGTCTCCTTTCCCGCTTCCTGCCACTGACTTCTACCGAAATTTGCCAGGATTTGGGCAGAAACGCCGCTGGCTCAAAATCTGCAGTCTACGTTCCACCTGCGTACATACTTATTTTGCATCACACTCCCAAACAGCGAACGGCGGACTTGTTTAGATTCTTCCTTAAGGACTTCGCAGTCTGTTGCGTTCCTCCTGCCTCCAGGTCGGCCTAAAAACGTGATTGGCCGGTTGAGACACCCAAGAAAAAAGATACTTTGGGCTCCCTCCCGTTCTAATACGAAGCTTTAACCAGACAGATACATAAATTGTGACCTAAGTTGAGGAATGTGGAGAGGGGCCTCGAAAGGCCCTTACGGACCACCATTCCCGAAAACGAGGAGCCTCATCTAACCACCTCGGTTAGACCGCACAATTCCTGGGTTTGAGCTGCCACATGAACCAGGCGCCCACTAGCCGAGGACAATGCTCCCTTGTTCCTTGTTTCAGCGCTGTGTGGGTGACACCCCCAGCTAGAAGAAGCCGGAGTGAGGGGGAGAACACGCTTTGATTTATATATATATATACAGTTTTAAGGAACCCAAGCACAGGAATCAACTGCCGAGCACTCAAGACTGAAGAATGAAGAAGAGCAAATGATAAAGGAAGGAAACAGAGAGCAAAAGTTCTTGACTGTTGTGGGGAGTAGGGTGGAGAGGAGTAAAAGGGACAGCCTAGAGCAACTCCTATTTTTACAAAAAAAAATACTCAATTATATTACTATTCAGATCTCATGTATATTTAGCATCCCTGCACTTCAGCATTTAAATAGCACAAATTCACTTATTTCTGCATCAGATGACTAATACTACTTTGCGTTTCTGTAATGCTTGACAAAGAAAGCACATTCATACACTTTAGGATTGGAAGAGGCTCTCTAATCCAATCTTCTATCCATGCAGGGATCTCCTCTGCAACATCCCTGACAGCTGATCTTCAAGACTCTACCCCCCCACGTTCAATGATGGGTACCTCAAACAACAAGTTTTATTTAAAACAACTTATTCGTTAGAAAGTTATATTTAAATAACAGTTTTGTGCTATCGAACCTCCAGTCATTGACTTGGCTCTCTGAAGCTTCACGTTAACAAACCCAAGGAATGCCTCTTTCACTCAGATCTTTTTTGGCTTTTTTCTCTCTTTCTTTCTTTTTCTTTTTCTTTTTTTTTTTTTTTTTTTTTGAGACAGAGTTTCACTCTCTTTCCCAGGCTGGAGTGCAATGGCGCTGTCTCAGCTCACTGCAGCCTCTGCCTCCCAGGTTCAAGCGATTCTCCTGCCTCATCCTCCTGAGTAGCTGGGATTACAGGCGTGCACCAGCATGCCCTGCTAATTTTCTGTATTTTTAGTAGAGACGGAATTTCACCATATTGGCTAGGCTGGGCTCGAACTCCTGACCTCAAGTGATCCACTGTCCTCGGCCTCCCAAAGTGCTGGGATTATAGGTGTGAGCTGCCGCTCCCAGCCCGCTTAGCTCTTTAAATACTAATAATTTCATTTAGCATGTAGTTACGGACTTTTTCTTAGTCCATGAAAAGTTCTGTAGGGGGTTCAAAGATACAGATGTTTGTATTATCCCCAAGAAGGTTATAGTCTTAGCAGGATCAATAAAGAAATGCGACAAAGAAAGTAGCAACAACCCCTTGAAAAGGGTATAGATAAAAGGAGTGGTTAAGTCAGGAGAAAATGATGACTTACAGTTGGGAGGTGGAGTTAAGTGGAAATTTTGGAGGGGAGAGTTTTGGGTTTTTGTTTTTTTTGTTTTTTTTGGGTTTTTTTGTACTTTGAATTGCTGTTTTATAGAAATGTTGACTACAACACCCTGTAAACATTTGTCAATGATGATGATTTTGCCTATGGACTTCATAAGCAATCCCATATTTAGAATTCCACAACCCAAATCTAATACTATTGACCAAACCCACCAGGACTGTAGTCTAATGAGATGCCAGGAAGGTGCCAGGACACTGGCCTTCACTGGGTGAGCCTGCAGTGGTCTCATAGCAGGAATAACAATGACCACCCCACTTAAATTAACCTCTAGAGGTCAGGCACGGTGACTCACACCTGTAATCCCAGTACTTAGGGAAGCCAAGGCAGGAGGATCACTTGAGTATAGGAGTTCAAGACCAACCTAAGCAACATAGTGAGATCCCCATCTCTACAAAAAATTTAAAAATTAGCTGGCTGTGGTGGTGCCTGCCTGTCACTCAGCTAATCTGGAGGCTGAAGCAGGAGGATCGCTTGAACCTGAGAGGTTGAGGCTGCTGTGAGCTATGACCACACCACTGCACTACAGCCTGGGCCACAGAGCAAGACCTTGTCTCTGAAAAAAAAAAAATTTTGTTTTTTTTAAACTAGCCCAGCATGCTGGCATGTGCCTGTAATTCCCAGCTACTTGGAAAGCTGAGGTAGGACAATTGCTTGAGCCTCAGAGGTCAAGGCTGCAGTGAGCCATGATCATGCCACTGCATTCCAGCCTAGGCAACAGAGCAAGACTGCCTCAACAAACAAAAAAACCTCAGCTCTGGTTATGTAGACATCCCCATTGCTGACTCCACCCCAACACCTTTAGATTCTCATGATGTGCCAAATTGAATTCACCTTCTTTCACCTGTCATTTAAGGCCTTTCACAAATTAACTTCAACTTTCCTGTCTGGTCTCATTTCCGACTATGCCACTTCAAGTCTCCCCAAATCAAGTCAAAGTGGATGGCACAAGATCTGCCCTGAATATATCCAACACTTCAGAAACCTACATCTTGTATATACACACATACACAAACACACACACACACACATTCTCTCTCTTTCTCTCTCTGTCTCTCTCACCTCTTTGTCCTTGCTTTTGCTGTTCTATCTTCTGGTAACCTCCCCATCTTCCTTTCCAAAATGACAGTCATCCTTCAGGACTGGTTCATATCTAACATTGTCTCCCAGACACAACTATTCTTCCCTCTGAACTATTTATTTGTTTGACTATTTACTTATTTATTTATTTTTGAGACAGAGTTTCATTCTGTAGCCCAGGGTGGAAAGCAGTGGCGCAGTCATAGCTTGCTGCAGCTTTGATTTCCCAGGTTCAAGCGATCTTCCTGCCTCAGCCTCCCAAGTAGCTGGGACTACAAACATGTGACAACATGCCCAGCTGATTTTTAAAAAAATTTTAGTAGAGGCGAGGTCTTGCTATGTCACCCAGACAGGTCTCAAACTCCTAAACTCAGGTGATCCTCCTGCATAAGTGTACCAATACGCAAGTGCTGAAATTACAGGTGTCAGTCACTGTGCCTGACATAAACTTCATTTATTAAATAAAGTTTATTTTGTCTTTAATATCTCATATAACTTACTCAGTCTTCCTGATGTTGCAGTTGTGTGCACTCCTCTTTTGTATTCCCAGCATTTTGTTCATTACTAATGGAAGTATCATGGCTTATTATAGTTGACTGTTGATGGGTTTGTCCTCTGATCTTCCCACCTCCACCTCCCCAAACCAAATTTTCAACTCCTTGCGGGAAGGACTTAATTTTTATTCCTCTCTCTATTACCTGCATTATCATACTTTACATATTGCTGGCACTCAACACAATTTTGTAGCCTTGAAATAAACTGAAATGGACTTCAACAGCAGCATGAAGCACTGAAGGACTTCTCGACAAAGAGGGAAAGGTCAGGGGCTTCTTGCCTGGAAATAGTCCAGTGGAGAAAAACATCTATCTGGGAAGAATTGCACAGGATACAGGGAGGTGTGAGGAATAAAACTCCCATAGGACTTGGTCATCTCAGGAAGTCTATAATGCAGCCCACATTAGTGGAGATAACAAGGGATACCCTATTTTCAGAGTTCTCTTGGGAAAACCTGCCTCTAGTTGCTACGGCTCTGAGGCAGCACCTCTCAGGCAAGGAGACTGAGGAGGAATCCCTTTTTATGGCCTTTAAATTAAGGTTCCCTATCTATCCCTCAGAGAAGTGTGTCTGTGTCCCTGTTTTTGTCCCTCTCCTTCACCACCCCCCCGCCCCCCGCAACATTCCAGCCTGGGGCAGGGGGAGGCCAGTGGACACAAAGCCCTCTGTGTATGGGGTGGTATGTGTCCCCCCACCCCTCCACCCATACTATACAATGCCCCTTCTGCTCCCTGCACTCTGCCCCCCTCCCCACCACCTCTCAACTGCACATGCCAGGCTGCAATTGGTTACTCGCTGAGGACAGCCCCCTCATGCTGGGGCTCCAGGGGATTTTAAGCAGGTTCCAGGAACCCCCCGTTCAGTTTCTGGTCCCCCACTTTCTCAACCCCACAGATGCTCCGGGGCCCTGCCCCAGCTATGGCTCCTGGGGCTCCCTCATCCAGCCCCAGCCCTATCCTGGCTGTGCTGCTCTTCTCTTCTTTGGGTAAGTGGAGCCACCCTACTCTGGGAGCCTTGGGACTCAGGTGTCTCTCAGCAATCCCCACTGCCTTTGCTGCACTCCCCACTGCAACCAAAGAAAGAGCAAGCAGGAGCAGGAAGGTGACATTATATTCAGAAAGAAAAAATATGCGGCCGGCCGGGCACGGTGGATCACGCCTGTAATCCCAGCACTTTGGGAGGCCGAGGTGGGAGAATTATTTGAGCCCCAGGAGTTGGAGACCAGCCTGGACAACATAGCCAGACTTCATCTGTAAAATTTATATATATATATGAAAAACAAGAAAAAAAAATGCATTTAGAGGGAGGCGGTAGAGGTTTTATTTGAAGAGAAAGGGTAAAAGAGAGTGTAGCAAGCTTCCCTGAGTGGTAGGCATGGCTGGACCCAGGTTGGAAATAGTAGCATGCCCCCAGAGCCATGGTGGGAAGCAGTGTTAGATTGTGTAAAGGAACAGGCTCAAACATCACCTGGGTTTGATTCCCACTCGTCCCCTAGCAGTGCAGGAGGTGCCTTAACCTTAGTTTCCCAGAAGGAAAAAGAGAGTGTGATCTAAGTAAGGAGCCCAGATTTGTGGTCTCAGCTCCTCAGACTTTTTGTCTCTTTGTGGCTCCTCACCTGTTGTGTGGCTGAATGGAGCGAGATTCTATGAGATTCTGGGATCTTATCCCTCTAAAGCTGTCTTCCTTCATAAGCTGACCAGCCCTTTCCTTGCCCCTGGCAGATGTTGGGTGAGCAAGAGGTCAAAGCAGGATTATTGGAATGGCCCCTTCCCTTCTCTGAACTGCCCTGAATCCTAGTGCAATGAGTGAGCCATAGGCAAGTGGGGGTGGTGGGGAGGACATCAAGGGAAAGGGGGCTGGCCAGGATGCCCACAGTTCTCTGCTGTCAGCTGCTTGAGCCCTAGACTCTTCTGGGTTGTACTGGGCTATTTGGGGGTACCCTGAGAAAATGTTAAAGATAGAGAGTTGGAGAAGGGCATAGTGAGGGAAATAGGGGGAAGGAATATTGGTGTATAAGGAAGAGGGAGAGTTCTGTCTCAACACTTGTTCCACTCATAGAACCATTGAGCAGAGCTGAGAAGGGCAATGGCTGATATTGTAACAGGAGGAATAGAAGTTATAGCCAGTGAATTATCTCCCGTGTTACACAAGGGGGATTCCCAAGAAGGTTCTAAGGTGGAAGTTCCAGGAAGTAAGTACATGGTATTGCATGCTGAGGTGAGAGATTCAGGACAATTGGGGTGGAAGTAGGGGTGGCATGGGCCCCCCAACATTGGTCAGACAATGGGACTTTGTTTGGTTGCCACCTCCCACTCCTGTAGAACAAAAAGGTCTACAGTTGCCCCTCCCTGGGGCCAGCCCACACACATAGTCTCTCTGGAATGACCTTCCTTGTGTGGGTAAGTCTTGGGGGTGGCACTGGGCCAGAATGGACAAGAGGAAGGTGAGGACGGTTGAACCACAGAGGGCTCACATGTAGAGTCATCTGAGCTGTAGGCTTAGGGTCTTGCTCTGCACCCAGCTGAGAGGGGTATGAGGTCCTTCCCTTCCTGACTTCCCAGTCAAGAGCAAGCTGTATGGCAACCACGGATTCAGCAATGAGGACAGTTGTACCAAGGAAGAAGACTTATATTTTCTAGTTATCTTCATTTTTTTCTGCAAGAAATTTGAGTTTGCTGTATTGCAAAATCCAATGCAGCTGTTAAAATAAGATTAATATCTATGAATCAACAGGGAAAGCTCCTCCAGATACATAAGTTCTTAAGCAAAAAAACACTAGAATACAATGCAATATGTATGTAAAAAAAAATCCACAAAACAAAACTATTTGTTGTAAGTACATGTATGTCTTGAGTTTATTGAGTTTATATTGAGTTTGTTTCATATTAAATGGATAACTTGTTACATCTTGGAAGGGAATACAGGAAAAGAATTTATTGGGCTGAGTGTCAAAGGAGACTTTTGTTTTTATTTCTATTGCTTGAATAGTTTATAAGAACACAATATGTATTATCTGTATAATTTATAATAAATTTTAAAAATTTAGAACACTGCATCTAAAGGATAGCTTAAGAGTTAGATACTGACCCAAAGAAGAAATGAGACTTAGAGACGGAACCCAATCTCTAGAAGTCCTCAAGAGAATTCTGTTACTGCTGATTTCATCTCCTCTACAGACATGCTGAAGAGAGCTTGACAGATACAGCATTTATGATCAGCTGTTCAGTTAGTCCCCAGAGACTTGAGGCTCAGAATTTGTTGTTTCTTTCCAAATTGGCCTCTGACCTGTGACTCGGCCCTTGATTTCCTACTGATTTCACTTCCTCTGTATCCCTTACTGGGCCCATAAGTGCTTCTGATCCCCACTTTGTGCTTGCAGTGCTGTTCCCGGCCCAGGCCATCGTGGTTTACACCGACAAGGAGGTCCATGGTGCTGTGGGCTCCCGGGTGACCCTGCACTGCTCCTTCTGGTCCAGTGAGTGGGTCTCAGATGACATCTCCTTCACCTGGCGCTACCAGCCTGAAGGGGGCAGAGATGCCATTTCGGTGAGTGCCTGGGGGAATCCTGGGGTTGGAAAACAAAGTGCTTCAAAGAACAACAAAAAAGATAACTTGGGCTAAGGAGGGGGAAATCCTTTTTGAGCCATAACCCCAAATTTGGCAAGGTAAATAGCAATCTTTGTCACCCTGACTACATTGTCCTCCCTTCCCCAGCAGTACCCTTTCCAGCCCAAGATCCCTTACCCTGAGGCTGAAGCGAAGCTTTTTTTTTTTTTTTTTCCCCCTCCCCTTTCTGTAACAAATTCTGGAGCTAAGCTTTGACAGCTGTGTTCTCATTAGGGTCCTCTCACATGCTTCCCCCCTCATTCCTCATAGATCTTCCACTATGCCAAGGGACAACCCTACATTGACGAGGTGGGGACCTTCAAAGAGCGCATCCAGTGGGTAGGGGACCCTCGCTGGAAGGATGGCTCCATTGTCATACACAACCTAGACTACAGTGACAATGGCACGTTCACTTGTGACGTCAAAAACCCTCCAGACATAGTGGGCAAGACCTCTCAGGTCACGCTGTATGTCTTTGAAAAAGGTGTGAGAAGGGATGGGGACAAGGGTATGGGAAGCAGTTTGGGAGGGGATCAGGGAGGACTGACAGGCTGGGGGAAGAGGCAAAAAGCCCGCCCTAGGGACCTTCATTCAGGCTCTGGGAGCGTGGGCAGAAGGCAGTTTTGGCTGGGAGTCCTACATCCTCAATGCAGGGCATAGACGCGGACTAGGAACCACAGATACAGGGCCCTGCTCATTCTCCCACTTCTTTTCTCACCCCTCCTAGTGCCAACTAGGTACGGGGTGGTTCTGGGAGCTGTGATCGGGGGTGTCCTCGGGGTGGTGCTGTTGCTGCTGCTGCTTTTCTACGTGGTTCGGTACTGCTGGCTACGCAGGCAGGCGGCCCTGCAGAGGAGGCTCAGGTAAGGGGCGGAGCCTAGCTCCCCTCCCACTCTCCCCACTATCCCCCATCTGGGCGGAGACTACTCCAGTGAGTGGGAGGGCCAAGGGGAAGAGGAAGCTGTGTCCGCGGTGCAAGGGGTTCCAGCGAGGCCAAACGTACAGCAGTCTGTCTTCTTGCAGTGCCATGGAGAAGGGGAAATTGCACAAGCCAGCAAAGGACTCGTCGAAGCGCGGGCGGCAGGTTAGTGGGACTTGGGGCCTCGACAAGATGGGAAGGAGAAACCTGGGAGCCGCCGGGCAACAGTGAGGGGTGGGATGGGAACAGTCAAGCCCCAATCGCTCGGTGACTGATGTGTGCGCCCCTCCGCCAGACGCCAGTGCTGTATGCCATGCTGGACCACAGCAGAAGCACCAAAGCTGCCAGTGAGAAGAAGGCCAAGGGGCTGGGGGAGTCTCGCAAGGATAAGAAATAGCGGTTAGCGGGCCGGGCGGGGGATCGGGGGTTAGGGGTGGAGTCCGCCAAAGGCTCAAAGGTGGTGGTCATCGAGATGGAGCTACGAAAGGATGAGCAGAGCTCGGAGCTCCGGCCTGCTGTCAAGTCCCCCAGCAGAACCAGCCTCAAAAACGCCCTCAAGAACATGATGGGCCTGGACTCGGACAAGTGATCGCCACCCCCTACCCCACGCCCTGCCAGAGCAGGGGGACCTAGGCTCCTCTTACCCCGGTCTAGGTGCTTTCCCTCCTTGCTCCCCCGCCCTGCCCCGCCCTCACCTCCCTTTGAGATGTAAGTTTCATTCCAGAATTCATTCCCCAGGCAATTGTATTCTCCCCCACCTTCACCCCTGGCTTTCTGGGAGCCCAGGAGCTAATCCTACCCCTCACCTGCCCCAGGGGCTGTGTGTTTGGTGCTTGTCCGCCTGGGCACCGAGAAGAAAGGCACCTTGATACCCTCTGCCTCAAGTCCAGGCCACCTGGCATTCCCATCTCCTGCATCCCCCAGCCTGTCCCCCTGGCTGTTTCCCTTCCCTCCCTTCCCTCTACCAGGTGGCCCAGCTCCATACTCTGTCCCCCCCAGCTAATACCCAGAGCACTCAGATCAGACTCTCCTTCAGGGTTTATTTAGGTTATTTTTTTTTTATTTTTTAATCCATTCTTTGTTTGTTTACCTGTGCTCATCCTCTGCCCTTACACCCATGACTGAGGACCAATGACGTCATGTGGCTTTTGCAGTTTGTCACCCCCACTTAAGTCCTTAATGAAGAGCCAGCCCAAGCAGAGGGGCCCCTCATCCTCACACTTCGGTATAGCATCGGTGCCCCCTGACCACTTTGGAGCATTGTTCTGGGACTCCAGGTCTTGAGAGAAAATGGATCCTCATAGGTCAGGGAGTGGAGGAGGGGGAAAATGAGCCTTAAGAAATGGTTTTTAAACAACCAAACAAAAAGTAGGAAAAACAAATGGTTGGGGGGGAGGAAGAGGCTGCACTCCAGCCACAGGGGATTCTTAGGATTTTTCTACATTCTGTATATTTCTTCTCAAACCTCCAAATGTCCTTAAATGTTTAATAAACACTGACATTTCCAGAAGCTGCTGCCTTGTCTACGATTTCCTAGTTCTCCTGGGAATAATTCCTGCCCCTTATCCCATCCCCAACCTTCCATACTTGGCTTCAGTTGTTGAGTTTGTTTTTTGGGGGTGGGGTTATATGGTATACTAGAAAGAACTCTGAAATAGCCTCACAAGACACATTCATACCTTCAATATCAGTGAGATTATACTACGTTGTAAAGTCTATCAGTCTCTGCTTTTATATGAGTTAAAACGCAGAAGCTGTCTTCACCAAGATCTGAATTTTAAAACATCCCAGCCACTCTCTAGCTGTGTGATCCCCAGGACAGTTACCTGACTTTGGTAAGTTTGTTTATGTACTCGTAAACAACTGAGATAATGATATCTGCCCTGCTTAATTCCTAGGGATTTTGTAATAATCAAATGGGATCCTGTGTATGGAAAACTTTGTAAACTGTAAGTTGATATACAACTAAATATTAAGGTGTTTAATATTTGTTTCTAGTGCTTGCCTAAGGTAGTACACTTTACAAATTAGCACAAATCCCATTCACCTCTCTAAACAGACACTGCTTTGTTTTGTTGGTACATGATTTTACCTCTGTTTACCTATTAATAGGTATACTGTTAATATCTCATTAGCTAGTTTGTTGGTATGTCAATTTAGGTATGCCATTAATATCCTGGTATCCTGAATTGATTGTGGAAAGACATATATGTATCATTTTCCCCTGGGAATTACCAATGGCACAAGAAAAACCAAAATGCCCACAAGTAATTTCTTCTCCTTGTTAAGAAGCTAAAGATATGATTAACACCAGCTCTACCAAAACCCAGAGTGCTTCCATTTGTTTGAGGGGTGTCTTCAATGTCTTAAAAAAAAAATTAATCTTCCTTCATTTAAATATAAAAGCTAATAGATTATATATAGCCTTTTGTTGGGGGGAAGTGGGAGAGGAAACTTAGTCACAACCCAGTAATAAAGTTGGGAATATCTTAAGCCCAAGATTCCTTATTAGTTAAGATGCTAAACTGTCCATTATTCATTAGATAGTTGCAGCTGGGTTCCTTGCTTATACTTCCCAGGCTGTCAGGAGAGTCAAATGAGGTAGGATGCGTTGGCTGACGCCTGTAATCCCAGCACTTTGGGAGGCTGAGGCCGGCAGATGACTTCAGGCCAGGAGGTTGAGGCCAGCCTGACCAACATGGCTAAACACCTCTCTAAACGTCTCCACTAAAAATACAAAAATTAGCCGGGCATGGTGGTGCACACCTTCTAATCCCATCTACTTGGGCAGCTAGGGCACAAGAATTGCTTGAACCAGGGAGGCGGAGGTTGCAGTGAGCCGAGATCATGCCACTGCACTCCAGCCTGGACAACACAGCGAGACTATGTCTCATTTAAAAAAAAAAAAAGAGAGAGAGAGAGAGTCAAATGAAACATTATGCTACTTATGAGCTAGAGTATAGCCCAAAGCTTCTCATTTAATTACACTTTTGTTCTAAAATTTATCAGCCACCTGCATTTTGCTAGCTCAGTTTACCCAATTATTTTAATATTTATTATTCCATCAAGAATCCTGGTACCCTGGGACAACATTTTGCAACCTTTGCATTAGGCATTTTCACAAGCATTGCACACTTAATGTGGATTTTTCCAGGACTCCCCATTTTTCACAATCCTCAACAAAGTAAGCCACATCCCCCTTTTCTTTCCTCTGCAGTAAAGCATTAACTAAAGTCTAGAATAATGATTCAGGTAAAGGGAAATCACATTGTTATATGGGAAACTTTGAATCCCATCTGATTATTACTTTGAAATAAATCGTTCACAATCCTCAGTGCATTGTTAATAATAGCAATAATGTTGCCCAAGCATGTGAGCACTTTAAGAATAATTTACAGCCTTTTTCAGTGTTAACCATGAAAAAAAATCCAAGATTATAACCCAATTTATGAATATACATACAAAAAGTCTAAATAAAATATTTGCAAAAGAGAATTCCACAATGAGTTAATAAAACAATGAATTACGACCATGAAGAATTTATTCTGGGAATGAAAGAATAGTTCAGTGTTAGGAAATCTACTAACAGAATGTTATATTAACATGGGGAAAAAACGTAATTCTATCAAGAGGAGATGTAAAAAAAAAAGCAATTGTTTTTTAGTAGCTATTCCTACAAAACATTCTAAGTAAAATAGGAATAGAAATAAACATAATGGAGACTATTTTTCAAAAATCATTTAAAAAGCATATTAAATATGAAACATTGCAGCCATTGTCATTAAAACAGAAAAAAGACAGTACGTACATTATCACTGATAATATTCAATATTATATTTGAGGAATTTAGCTAGTGTAATAAACCAAGAACGAGGAACAACCTGTATACATAGATGAGAAACTTATCTTTATTTGCAGGTAATATAATTGTGTTTCTAGGAAATCCATAAGATGCAACTAGACAAGTATTGAACTAAGAAGTCAATCTGGTGGTGTGATTACAAATTAAATTAATTTCAGTCTATAACTAGAAATCTAGCTAGAAATGAAAATAAGGGGGAAGCCCACTGATGACAGTAAAAAGAATAGAAACAAAAATTAACAAGAAAGGTACATAACCTGTATGAAAAAAATTATAGTATTTATTAAGTAACAATATATGAAAGTTGTCAGAATCAAAATGGAGACACTCGTGTTAAAAAAGAAAAACAGGGCCAAGCGCAGTGGCTCATGCCTGTAATCCCAGCACTTTGGGAGCCAAGGTGGGTGGATCACTTGAGGTCAAGAGTTCAAGACCAGAAACTCCATTCTACTAAAAATACAAAACATTAGCCAGGCATAGTGGTGCTCGCCTGTAATCCCAGCTACTCAGGACGCTGAAGCAGGAGAATCACTTGAACCTGGGAGGTGGAGGCTGCAGTGAGCTGAAGTCATGCCACTGCACTCTAGCCTGGGCAACAGAGCGAGACTCCATCTAAAACAAAAAACAAAAAACCAACAAACAAAAACACAAAACAAAACAAAAGAGAACTCTGACAAACAGAGCCAGAGAGAGCTATGAAGAAACAGGTTCTTATGTATAAATACTTGATAACAAAAGCTATGACAAAAGAATGCAAAATGGGGACTCAGGGGAAAGAGTGGGTGAGGGTGGTGAGGGATAGAAAAACTACAAATTAGGTTCAGTGTATACTGCTCAGGTGATGGATGCACCAAAATCTCACAAATAACCACTAAAGAACTTACTCGTGTAACCAAACACTACCTGTACCCAAAAAAACCTATGGAAATAATTTTTTTTTTTTTTGAGACTGAATTTTGGTCTTATTGCCCAGGCTGAAGTGCGATGATGTGATCTCGGCTCACTGCAACCTCCGCCTCCCGGATTCAAGCGATTCTCCTGCCTTAGCCTCCCGAGTATCTGGGATTACAGGCATCCACCATGCCTAACTAACTTTTGTATTTTTAGTAGAAATGGGGTTTCACTATGTTGGCCAGGCTAGTCTCAAACCCCTGGCCTCAGGTGATCCATCTGTCTTGGCCTCCCAAAGTGCTGGGATTACAGGCGTGAACCACCACGCCCAGCCAGAAATAATTTTTTTTTTTAATTCTATGAGAAATAAACATTAAATGTTTTTGAAATATTCTCTTTCCCCCATTAAATTATTAAATTAAATGATAAATCTATTTGGATTAGGCTATAATCAAATGGCTTTCTGATCTCCTTGCAAATGAATTTTGCCTACTATATTGCAGCCAAATTTTTTTCTTTATCTTTGCATGTTCTCACTTACAAGTGAGAGCTAAGCATCAGGTACATATGGAAATGGGAACAATAGACACTGGGGCCTATTTGAAGGGAAAGAGAGGAGGGAAGGGCTGAAAAACTACTTATTGGGTACTGTGTTCACTACATGGTGATGGCATAATTTGTACCCCAAACCTCAGCATCACACAGTATACCAATGTAACAAAACTGTTCATGTACTCCCTGAATCTAAAATAAAAGTTGAAATTAAACGAACAACACAAAAAAAAATGGAAAAACTGCAACCTTGCCCCAAAGGCTGTTCACAACCTTACACAAAAATTACATCTACAAGGACATCTGCCCAACAACTGTCTGTCAACTCTCCAACTGGCATTGTCTTTATTGATTATTGTAGCAAAGGATAATTATTAATATTTCAAAACAATTATGTGAGCCTCCTCGTTTTGCCTTTAAAAACCTTTGTCAGCTGGGCACATTGGCTCACGCCTGTAATCCCAGCACTTTGGGAGGCCAAGGCAGGTGAATTCCTTGAGTCCAGGAGTTCGAGACCAGTCTGGGCAAAATGTTGAAACTGCCATCTCTACAAAAAATACAAAAATTAGCCTGTCGTGGCCAGGCGCGGTGGCTCAGCCCTGTAATCCCAGCACTTTGGGAGGCCGAGGCGGGCGGATCACGAGGTCAGGAGATTGAGACTATCCTGGCTAACATGGTGAAACTCCTTCTCTATTAAAAAATACAGGCCGGCAGCGGTGGCTCACGCCTGTAATCCCAGCACTTTGGGAGGCTGAGACGGGCGGATCACGAGGTCAGGAGATCGAGACCATCCTGGCTAACACGGTGAAACCCCGTCTCTACTAAAAAATACAAAAAACTAGCCGGGCGAGGTGGCGGGCGCCTATAGTCCCAGCTACTCTGGAGGCTGAGGCAGGAGAATGGCGTGAACCAGGGAGGCGGAGCTTGCAGTGAGCTGAGATCCGGCCACTACACTCCAGCCTGGGCGACAGAGCGAGACTCCATCTCAAAAAAAAAAAAAAAAGAATTAGCCGGGCATGGTGGCAGTCGCCTGTAGTCCCAGCTAGTCTGGAGGCTGAGCTAGGAGGAGAATGGCGTGAACCCGGGAGACAGAGCTTGCAGTGAGTCGAGATCGCGCCACTGCACTCCAGCCTGGGCGACAGAGCGAGACCCTGTTTCAAAACAAACAAAATAATTAGCCAGCTGTGGTGGTGCGTGCGTGTAGTCTCAGCTACTCGGGACGCTGAGGCAGGAGGCTTGCTTGAGGAGGTGGAGGTTGCAGCGAGGCGAAATCGCACCACTGTGCTTCAGCCGGGGTGATAGAGCAAGATCCTGTCTCAAAAAAAAAAAAAAAGCATTTCAGTTTAGTGGTAAATGAATGGATTATTTAATATATATATTGGCATTGGCACAATTGACTTATATGCCTGGAAGAAAACAAAGTAACATTTTTTTCCCCTCACATCCTATACAAAAATAAAATAAAATTTTTAAAAAGACAAATATTAGAAGGAAATAAAAATATTTGTTTAATCTCCAAATGGGGAAGGTCTTTAGGCAACACAGGAAATCCAGAAATCATAAAAGAAAGTGATAAAAAGTTCAACCTCCCGAGGCTGTGGGCCCTGAAGATGTGGCGCTGTATAGTAGCCGCTGCCTCATAATTCCTGGGCGCTGTGGCCTGGGCGCTGTGGCCTGCGCCCAGTGCCCTCCTAGAACAGCAGGTGGCTCCCCCAGACTTGGGGTGGGGGCCCTGCCAGCTCCAGCACCACCCTTGCCCGAGTCTTTTAACCTGGGGGTTAGCATTTTAAAGAGACCCTGCAGGAGTTCTGGCCTCTGACTAACTGCCCCACTCCAGCAGAGGCCTGCGGGAGACTGTAACTAGTGATGTTCGTACAAGCAAACACTCTGTTTTGTGGTTTAAGGAGAACAAAGTTGACTACATTAAAAAAAAAAAATTCAATCTCTCTCTTTTTGGTTTTTTTTTTTTTTGTTTTTTGTTTTTTGAGATGGAGTCTCGCTCTGTCACCCAGGCTGGAGTGCAGTGGCACTGAAAGAAATCAGGCACATTCCTCAGCCCCAGGCTCAACACAAACAGGCCCAGTACAAACACATCCCACCATATATCTCTCAACTTCCTGAGCCCAGTACAAACACCACCTGGAAAATCCCCGATAAGGACACAGCCGTTTGTGGTTTTACTGAAAGCGCGGGAACCAATAGAAAAACTACTAAATGTATAACTTAAAATGTAAACCAACTGTAATGCTGTAACCAAAAGAATTCCCTTGTTCCTCTGTAACTTTACGTATCCTATTTACATCGGGTTATAAAAAGCAAGCACTCGCATTGTTCGAGGCCCTCTTGTATGCTGTGGAATGGAGGGACCAAGTTCGAACTTGCAGTAAAAGATCCTTGCCGCTTGGCTTTGACTCTGGACTCTGGTGGTCTTCTTTGGGGAACAAACGGTCTGGGCATTACAGCACAATCTTGGCTCACTGCAACCTTCGCCTCCTGGGTTCAAGTGATTCTCCTGCCTCAGCCTCCCGTGTTGCTGGGACTACAGGTGTCCACCATCACGCCTGGCTAATTTTTGTATTTTTAGTGCAGACGGGGTTTTGTCATGTTGGGCAGGCTGGTCTCAAACTCCTGACCTCAAGTGATCCTCCCACCTCGGCCTCCCAAAATGCTGGGATTACAGGCATGAGCCACCATACCCAACCTATTTCAACCTCTTTAATGGCAAAATACATTATAAACAAAGGCATTATAAATACATTATAAACAAAGGCAAAAGGCAACTGGTGATGATGTATAAAACATAAGACATATGAAATGTCTTTCTACACATTTCTTTTTCTTTTTTTTTTGAGATGTCACCAGGCTGAAGTACAGTGGTGAGATCTTGGCTCACTGCAACCTCCATCTCCCAGGTTCAAGCAATTCTCCTGCCTCAGCCTCCTGAGTAACTGGGATTACAGGCACACGCCATCACGCCCAGCTAATTTTTTTGTATTTTTAGTAGAGACAGGGTTTAACCACATTGGCCAGGATAGTCTCGACCCTTGACCTCATGATCCGCCTACCTTGGCCTTCCAAAGTGCTGGGATTACAGGCGTGAGCCACTGCGCCTGGCCTCTACACACTTCTTAATATCTCCGAAATTTCTACCTCCAGATACTGCCCCATTTCTCTGCTTCCCTGTATAGCAAAACTCCTTGAATAAGTCTAGGATACTATCTTTAATACCTCCCATTCTCTCTTCAACCCACTTCAATCTTGTCTCTATCCTCATCACTCCATTAAAACTGCTTGTTTCAAAGGGCATTAATGATGCTTGTTTTGCAGATTCAGTGGTCACTTTTGTCTTCCTCATCCTCTCAGCAGTATTCAGCATTACCAGCCACTTCCTCTTTCTGTTAACACTTTGTCTCATTTTTTTTTTTTGAGACGGAGTCTCACCCTGTCACCCAGGCTGGAGTTCAGTGGCGTGATCTCGGCTTACTGCAACCTCTGCCTCCAGGGTTCAAGCAACTCTCCTGCCTCAGCTTCCTGAGTAGCTGGGATTACAAGCGCCCACCACCACACTAGGCTGATTTTTGTATTTTTAGTGGAGACAGGGTTTCGCCATGTTGTCCAGGCTGGTCTTGAACTCCTGACCTCATGATCTGCCCACCTCGGCCTCCCAAAGTGCTGGGATTACAGGCGTGAGCCACTGTACCCGGCCAACACTTTATCTCTTGACTTCCCTGAAACACACTATCCTGATTTTTCTCCTGCTTCTTTGAGATATGTATGTTAACTTTCTTTTTTTTTTTTCTTTCTTTTTTTTTTTTTTTTTGAGATAGTCTCATTGTGTCACCCAGGCTGGAGTGCAGTAGCAGGATCTCAGCTCACTGCAAACTCTGCCTCTGGGGTTCAAGTAATTCTCTTGCCTCAGCCTCCCAAATAGCTGGGACTACAGGCATGCACCACCACACTCGGTTACTTTTTGTATTTTTAGTAGAGATGGGGTTTCACCATGCTGGCAAGGCTGGTCTCAAATTCCTGGGTTTAAGTGATCCGCCCACCTCGGCCTCCCAAAATGCTGAGATTACAGGCGTAACCACTGCACCTGGCCGATAAATTAACTTTAAATCAGAGAGTGCAACAACTGGAAAACTGAAGGGGTGGCCTGCCCCTCCACACCTGTGGGCGTTTCTCCTTAGGTGGAACGAGAGACTTGAGAAAAGAAATGAGACACAGAGACAAAGTATAGAGAAAGAAAAAGTGGGCCCAGGGGACCAGCACTCAGCTTACAGAGGACCCACGCTGACACCGATCTCTGAGTTCCCTTAGTATTTATTGATAATTATCTTTGCCATCTTAAAGATAAGCGAGTGGCAGGACAATAGGATCATCAAAGGGAGAAAATTAGCAGTAAGACATATGGATAAAGATCTCTGTGATGGCTGGGCGCGGTGGCTCAAACCTGTAATCCCAGCACTTTGGGAGGCCGAGGCGGGTGGATCACGAGGTCAGGAGATCGAGACTATCCTGGCTAACATGGTGAAACCCCGTCTCTACTAAAAATACAAAAAACTAGCCGGGCGTGGTGGCGGGCGCCTGTAGTCTCAGCTACTTGGGAGGCTGAAGCAGGAGAATGGCATGAACCTGGGAGGCGGAGCTTGCAGTGAGCCGAGATCACGCCACTGCATTCCAGCCTGGGAGCACAGCGAGACTCCATCTCAAAAAAAAAAAGCGAGTCCCACCTTATGCCGTAAGGCGGTTTTCTCCTATCTCAGTAAACAGAGCATACAATCGGGTTTTACACCGAGATGTTTCATTGCCCAGGGACGGGCAGGATTTTTAACCAGCAAGCTGCCTTCAGGCACTTGTTTAACAAAGACACATCCTGCACAGCCCAAAATCCATTAAACCTTGAGTCACCACAGCACATGTCTCTTGCAAGGACAAGGTTGGGGGTAGGGTCACAGATTAACAGCATCTCAAATACAGAACAAAATGGAGTCTCTTATGTCTACTTCTTTCTATATAGATACAGTAACAGGCTGATCTCTCTTTCTTTTCCCCACAGAAAACATCTTTTGTTTGTCCTATATGTTTGCTTATTCAAATAATGCTACAATTGATTGTCACCAGACAACAATCACTTTGAACTGAATATTCCCCTTTAGATGAGATCTAAATCCTCACTTCCCTCATTTCCTTACCTGCCTGACCACTATGAACATATAAGTTTGCTACCCTGCCTTAAAACATCTGAGAAATTATTGGACAAATATTCATGTGTAGAAGTAAGGTTGGAGGAGGAAAGGCATGGGCAGACTACACACACAGAGCTTTTCACGGTTCTTCAAATAGGCCAACAGTTATTGTATTCATCCCTGATTATGTTAATTCAGTCATAGTCCCACCAAATATTCTGTGATGTAGTGTTATACCCAGACCGTTTGTTCCCCAAAGAAGACCACCAGAGTCCAGAGTCAAAGCCAAGCGGCAAGGATCTTTACTAAAAGTTCGAACCTGGTCCCTCCATTCCACAGCGTACAAGAGGGCCCCGAACAATGCGAGTGCTTGCTTTTTTATAGCCCGAAAGTTACAGGGGAACAAAGGAATTCTTTTGGTTCCCGCGCTTTCAGTAAAACTTTGAACGGCTGTCTCCTTATCGGAGACTTTCCAGGTGGTGTTTTTACTGGGCTCAGGAAGTTTGAGAGATATATGGCGATATGTGGTGGGATGGGAGGATGGGATGTGTTTGTACTGGGCTTGTTTGTTTTGAGCCCGGAGCTGAGGAATGTGCCCAGCTCCTTTCAGTAGACTATATTGTCAAGTTCACTTCCAGTAACTCGTCTAATAATATAAAAAGAAGAGAAGAGAGATGAATAAATGGCTAACATAAACACATATCTATTATAATAAGCAAATAGAAAATAGGCCAACTTCCTACAGTTCAGTCCTCATTTCCATAATTGGATCAAAAGCCATATTCCACTTCTTCTACTCATTCTATATTTCCCCACTCTCACTCAGAACCTCAGATGGTCAGAGTTCTTCACTGTACAGGGACCCAAACTTCCATTTCTCGCTCAAGGTCTGAGTTCTCAATTGTCTTGCCTTTTTTGTTTTGGTTGCTATATTTGTCCATTAACCTTTACTATTGGGCTGGGAAGTACTAAGTGGCACTCCCAGGGAATCCCCTGTGTTCTGGAAATAACTTTCCTTGTCCCCACTGTGCAGCAATTCAATTTCCCCTATGTAATCAGGATCAGTTACACCAGCCAGCGGAATATAGTAGCCCTCCTTTATCTGTGGGCGATGCATTCCAAGAACTTCCTGGATGCCTGAAACCAGGGATGGTACTGAACCCTATATATGCTATGTTTTTTCCTATGCATATATATCTATGATAAAGTTTTTTTGTTGTTTTTGTTTTTTTGAGTTGGAGTCTAGCTCTGTTGCCCAGGCTAGAATGCAGTGGCACAATCTTGGCTCACCACAACCTCTGCCTCCCTGGTTCAAGCGATTCTCCTGCCTCAGCCTCCCAAGTAGCTAGGATTACAGGTGTGTGCCACCACATCTGGCTAATTTTTGTATTTTTAGTAAAGACGGGGTTTCACCATGTTGGCCAGGCTGATCTCAAACTCCTTACCTCAGGTGTTCCACCCACCTCGGCCTCCCAAAGTGCTGAGATTACAGGCATGGGCTACCGCGTCTGGCCTGTGATAAAGTTTAATTTACCAGTTACGTGCAGTAAGATACTAACATGGATAACTACTAATAATAGAAAATAATTATAACAGTATGCCAACATCACTACTCCTGCACTTTGGGGCCATTATTGAGTAAAATGAGGGTTACTTGAACACAAGCACTTGGACAATTGATTTGATAACTGAGATAGATACTAAATGACTAAAGGGCAGGTAATGTATACAGCATGGATATGCTGAACAAAGGATAATTACGTCCTTGGCAGCATGAGATTTCATCACGCTACTCAGAACAGTATGCAATTTAAAATTCATGAATTGTTTATTTCTGATTTCTGGGATTTTCCATTTAATATTTTCAGACCACAGTTGGCTGTGGGAAACTGAAACTTTGAGAAGTGAAGCCATAAATAAGTGGATGGGGGAACTATTATAATCCTTTTGTTTGACTTTTTTGTTCAGTGTCATATAAAGCCCCAAATGGCCAGGTGGCATTCTTGTCTTCCAAGTCAATGAAACCATTGCTGTGTTCACTGGTGGACAAAATCTTCCTTTGGAGACAAAGTCCTCCAAACCAGCAGAGTCCAAAGCTGCTGGGAAACAAAAGTTCAATGAGTGGGTTATTAGTGTAACAGTGGAAGAGCCATTCCCACATCTACTTGCTGACTCCTGAACCCATATATTCTGGCTATAGAGGAAACACCACCATATAATGGCCTCTCATTCAAAGCACATACTGCACCTTGTAAGATAGATCCCCATTGTTTCAGGGTATTGTCTCCCAAGTGTTGCTGTGAGTCTTTAGTAAGTCAGTCCATGTTTTAAATAGGCATCTGCTTCCAGGTGATGAGAAATGTGGTAAGATCACTTAATTCCCTGAACATCGAGCCCATTACTGTACTTCCTTTGCTGTGAAATAAGTTCCTTGATTAGATACAATGCTATAGGGAATGTCATGACTATGGATAAGGCATGTTTTGAGCCCACAAATGGTGGTCCTGGTAATGCATTGTGGACAAAGAAAGCAAATGCATATTCAGAATGTATATTTTGGCAGGACGTGGTGGTTCATGCCTGTAATCTCAGCTACTCGGGAGGCTGAGGTGGGAGGATTGCTTCAGCCCGGGAGACAGAGGTTGCAGTGAGCTGTAATTTTGTGATTGTGCCACTGCACTCCAGCCTGAGTGACAGAGCAAGACCCTGTCTCAAACAAAACAAAACAAAACAAACAAAAAACCCTCTGCCCCCTCCATGATGGAGGAAGGCCAGTGTAAGTAACCTGCCATTAAGCATCAAGTGGGAATGTGGTCCCCTCAGAGAATAGTGTGTATCAGGGACTCAATGTTTGTTTCTGCTCTTGACATATTAGGCACTCAGCAGTAGCATTAATTAGATCAGCCTTGGTAAGGGAAACTCTATGTTGTTGAGCTCATGCATAGGCTCCATACCTGCCAAAATGGCCACTTTGTCCAAGGGTTTATTGAGCAGCACTGGGGATGCCAGGAAAAGAGGCTTTTGGTGGACAGTCACCTGGAACATTAATTTTTTCACAGTCTGCATCCATTCTGTGTTCCATTCATAGATCTCTTCATCTATAATATAAACCAATATAGATATAGATATATGTTTATTATAAGAAATTGGCTCACATGATTTTGGAGGCTGGGAATCCTCAAGATCTGCAGAGAAGTTCCAAAACCTGCAGTCTGCAGGCCTGACTACCAGCAAGCTAATGGCATAAGTTCCAAATCAAGTCCAAAGGCAGGAGAAGACCAATGTCTCAGTTTGCATACCATCAGGCAGAGAGAATGAATTTTCTCTCATTCAGCCTTTTGTTCTATTTACACCTTCCATAGATTGGATGAGGCTCACCCATAATGGGGAGGAAAATCTGCTTCAGATTACTGATTCTAATGTTAGTCTCATCCAGAAACACCCTCACAGACACACCCAGAATAATGTTGAACCAAATATTTGGACACCTTGTGGCCCAGTCAAGTTGACACTTAAAATTAACCATCACATATAACCATTTTCACTTAATGATAAATTGCTGCTTCCTGGCTGGGCACAGTGTCTCATGCCTGTAATCCCAGCCCTTTGGGAGGCAAAGGCATGTGGGTGACTTGAGCCCAGGAGTTTGAGACCAGCTTGGGCAATGTGGCAAAACCCTATCTCTACAAAAAATTCAAAAATTAGCCAAGTGTGGTGGTGCACACCTGTAGTCCCACCTACTCATGAGGCTGAGGTTGGAGGATCAGTTGAGCCTGGGAGGCAGAGGTTGCAGTGAGCTGAGATATCACCACTGCACTCTAGCCTGGTCCACAGAGTGAGACTCTGTTTCAGGAAAAAAAAAAAAAAAGTGCTGCAGCTGGGTGCGGTGGCTCACGCCTGTAATCCCAGCACGTTAGGAGGCCAAGGTAGGCAGATCACCTGAGGTCAGGAGTTCGAGATCAGCCTGGCCAACATGGAGAAACCCCCATCTCTAATAAAAATACAAAGATTAGCCGGGCATGGTGGCAGGCACCTGTAATCCCAGCTACTTGGGAGGCTGAGGCAGGAGAATAACTTGAACTCAGGCGGCGGAGGTTGCAGTGAGCCAAGATTGCACCACTACACTCCAGCCTGGGTGAGAGAGTGAGACTGTCAAAAAAAAAAAAAAAAAATGTTGCTGTGTACACCCAATATTATGGTTAGGTGAGTTAAACAACATCCAGTTCATGAGGAGAAGCTAAGGCCCCGTAGTTACCTGACGTCTTCTAATCTTTTCCTGCTGAGTTCGTTTAAGGGAGCTGAGTGTGCCCTGGTCTACAAATCAAGGTCATATATATATGTGTGTGTGTGCGTGTGTGTGTGTTTGTTTGTTTTTGAGACAGAGTCTCGCTCTGTCACCCAGGCTAGAATGCAGTGCAGATCTCGGCTCACTGCAACTTCCACCTCTTGGATTCAAGTGATTCTCCTGCCTCAGCTTCCCAGGTAGCTGGGATTACAGGTGTGTGCCACCACAGCCAGCTGATTTTTGTATTTTTAGTGGGGATGGGGTTTCACCATGTTGGCCAGGCTGGTCTCGAACTCCTGACTGCAGGTGATCCACCCAACTTGGCCTCCCAAAGTACTGGGATTACAGGCGTGATAAACTGCAACTGGCCCAGGGTCACATATTGAGCACAGTCGATTTCTTCTTTTTTTTCTTTATCTTATTTATTTATTTTACTTTATTTTTATTTTTGAGATGGAGTCTCACTTCATTGACCAGGCTGGAGTACAGTGGCGCCATCTCGGCTCACTGCAACCTCCACCTCCCAGATTCAAGAGATTCTTAGCCTCCTGAGTAGCTGGGATTACAGTTGTGCGCCACCATACCTGGTTAATTTTCTTGTATTTTTAGTAGAGACAGGGTTTCACCATATAGGTCAGGCTGGTCTCCTGGCCTCAGGTGATCTGCCCGCCTTGGCCTCCCAAAGTGCTGGGATTAGACACATGAGCCACCATGCCCGGCCCAATTTCTTCCTTTTAAAAATTATTTTTTAGTTTTAATTTTTTGTATAGATGGAGTCTCACTATGTTGTCCAGGCTGGTTTCAAACTCCTGGCCTCATGCAATCTTCCAGCCACAGCCTCCCAAACTGTTGAGATTATAGGCATCAACCACCACACCAAGCTACGCAGTTTATTTCTGAATTCAGGAGACCAACAGAGGAGCATTAGGGGTCTAAAATAAAATATGTGAGTTATGAATAGAAACGCCTAAAGTTTTAAGGAAGTATTTAGTCTCTCCTATGAATCCTTATTAATCTATAAAATAGAGTAATAATATAACTGTTAGAGAATCAAAGGAAACGTTGAATGTCAAATTATGGTGCTAGAGAAAAGTTATTTACCATAAATACACTAGATTCAGCATCTCCATTAGTACCCTTCTTCAAAAGTGTTCTGAGTCATGGTGATATCTTAAGTCAGATTGATTGGACTGATTGATTGATTGATCTGAGGCATGGTTTCACTCTGCTGCCCAGGGCTGGGAGTGCAGTGGCACGATCTTGGCCTGACTGCAACATTGTACCCCTTGGGCTCTAGCCAATCCCCTGCCGCAGCCCCATGAGTAGCTGGGACTACAGGCAAGCCACTCATGCTCAAGCACTTTTTATTAGGCAGATCACTTGAGCCCAGGAGTCAAGACCAGCCTGGGCACAGGCATACCCCTCTACAAAACATACAAAACTAGCTGGGTATGGTGGCACAGGCCTGTAGTCCCCAGCTATTCAGAAGGCTGAGGCAGGAGGACACTGAGCCCAGGAGATGGAGGCTGCAGTGAGCCAAGATGCTGCCACGGCACTCCAGCCTGGGAGGCAGAGCAAGAAGGGCCCCCAAAAACAAACAAAACAAAAAAAAACAAAACCGCTGTGAATGTAACAGTAATACATGTAAACTGATAGGTATTTAGAGTCTCAGATACCACAAATAGTAATGTCTTGATGATGGATTCCTGAAATGGTAAACAACTCTTGTAAAGTTCTGAATAAACAAATTATGATGTCCCTTCAATCTACACATAACTTGTATTTCTTGGAAATTCAGGATCTAAAACAATGACAAAAATACTTTTGCTTTTTATAAAATGGAGTTGTGTTCTAGGCTCCTTCCAATTATAACGGGTTTTACTTACCTAAGCACACATCCAGCTGGACTTTTCTTTTTTGAGACGGAGTCTCGGCTTCTGTCTCCCAGGCTGGAGTGCAGTGGCGCTGGATCTCCACTCACACTGCAAGCCCGCTCCTGGAGTTCACGCCGCCATTCTTCCTGCCTCAGCTTCCAGTGTGGCTGACTACAGGCTTCCCCGCCACCACTCGCTAATTTTTTGTATTTTTAGTAGAGAGACGGGCTCTCACCATGTTAGTCAGGGATGGTCTCTCATCTCCTGACCCTACATCCGCCTATATCTCTGGCCTCCCAGTGCTGGGATTACAGGCGGAGCCACCGCTACCGCCTTCCAATGGGACTTTTCTTTTGGCGAGCAGAGTCTCTCATCTCTGTCACTCCAGGCTGGAGTGCAGTGGAAGGGACCTCAGCTCACTGCAACCTCCACCTCCCTGGTTGAAGCGATTCTCTGCCCCAGAGTCCTGAGAATCTGGGACTACAAGTGCACACAAGCACGGCCAGCTAATTTTTGATTTTATTTATTATTATTTTTAAAGATAAAGTCTTGCTCTGTTGCCTAGGCTGGAGCGCAGGCACGATCTCGGGCTCTTCACTGCAGCCTCCGGGCCCCAGGTTCAAGCACTCCCCTCCTGTCTCAGCCTCCCGAGTAGCTGGAATTACAGGCACCCACCACTCATGCCTGGCTAATTTTTTATTTTCAGTAGAGACGCAGGTTTCACTATGTTGGCCAGGCTGGTCTCTAACTCCTGACCTCAGGTGATCCTCAAATACTGGTTTCAGGAAAGTGTTGGGCTTATAGGTGTAAGCACTGTGTCTGGCCTCCAATGGGATTCTTTTAAAAGCCAAGTGTGGAGATGTGGGACAATTCTTTTGTAGCAGCAATTAACTGGCTGGCTGCAGTGCATTGTCTAGCATCCTTGGCTCCAAATACCAGGAACCTTTCACCACACCACATCACCCCACCCCACCCTGCAGCCCAACACACACACACACACACACACACACACACACACAGTGACAAGTAAAAAATAATTCCCCACCATCACCTCACCCCACCCCCCAGCCCAACACCACACACACACACACACACACTGATTACCACACACAGTGACAAGTAAAAATACCCCCACAGATTCCCCATAAAATATTCCCAGAGGGCAGTGCACCCCTTGTTGAGAACTGATTTGAAAGAATAAATGAGGGGCCTAGACCTTCCTCTATGAGCATGGAGGAGGCTTCACCTTTTAGTTTCAGGAGTCCACACCTACTCACTGTCATGCACACCAGCTGGAGCCATTGACCCTTCTTTCCTTCTAGGCCTGCATTTCAGCCTACTTTGCAAGTTCTGAGCCCCATTTCTCTATTTCACTTGGAAACCACTTTTAATTCCATGAGAGCCTGGTCACATGTTCCCTAGAGTACCAGGAGAGGCAGCTAAGAGGAGGAGATCAAGGCACTGAGTGATACAATTCTGGAAGGAATCTGCTAGGACAGTCAGGTAAAAGCCAGGATCTGGTTCTTCCTTGGAAGGTGAGGGACCAGAGAGGTACAGATCTTACCTGTCTAGGTTATGAGGACCAAGTGGATATGCAAGAGCTCAGCTAAGGAAACTCTGCCCTATAAGTTAGGCTGGACAACATTCTTGACAACCAATCACTGCCCTTCCTTATCAGCCTTATCAGGGGTGGCTCGGGGAGCCCAATTCTGGAGCCAGACTGCCTGAGTTCTGGTCTAGCTCAAACACTTACTTGTTTTGGGCAGATTATTTTATGTTTATGTGCCTCAGTTTCTTCATTTATAATATGGGGATAATAATAGTATAGTATCTATATGTCATCAAGCGGCAAGAATTAAATGAGTTAGCCATATGTAGCGATGCTTGGGAATGGGATCTGATACACAGCAACACAAATCTTAGATATTACTATTATCATCACCATTCATGTTCTGTAGGTAACATAAGGCTGAGGAATCACCCCAACACCCAGGGGGTGAACATCCCCTGAAGACCCTAAGTCTGATGTAACCTGAGCCAACAAAGTTCACGTGCAGGTAAGGATACTCTCAAGTGATCAAGTGGTGGCTCCCCTTTGCTTCATCGCAGTTGGTGAGTAAGGAAAGCCTGATAATGATGACTGTGATGATGATGATCATGATGATGAAGCATGATGCTGGGAGGAAGGTTCACCTAACCCATTGGTGACTGCAGGAGAGAAACAGCCAACAAAGGGTGAGGGGGCTCTTCCTGCACCCTAGTGAACAGGCTGACTCTACTTATCTGTGGACTGTGAATCTCTGCCTTTACAGATCCGGGTCAAAGCTGCCACCTAAACAACCAGAAGAAAGACACCATCTTACCACAAAAAGCAAACCTCATGACCCCAGCCCTCAGTTTCAGAGGCACAGACAACCAGAGGAACTACATTTGGAGAGAAGATGATGAAGGAAGACAACAGCTCACGGAGAGTGCTTCCTGTGAGGCAGTTTTTCAGGGACTGAGCACAGCAGGGACAAGGGGCACCAGGAACCCTCCACTACAAACAGTTTCAAAAATAAGGGGAAACTCAGCAGGGCAAGAGGGTGGAGAGAATGGCAAATAGGTGGGCACAGAGGCGGCTCCCAAAAAGGACATTAGGGCAGGGATTTGTTGCAAGAGGAGGAGATGGAAGAGATGAAAGTGGAAAGAGCTGAAGCTCCTAGATTGGGGGCAAGATCAAAAGGGGACATCAAGGGTCCCTGCAACAGCACCAACTCTCTGAAATTAGAATTGCAGGATCATCCAGGGGAGCAGAATCCTTCTACCTTTAGCTGCCTGAAACTTTACCAAGACATACATATTTGGACTTCCAGGAACATAGTACAAGTATATCCCCTGCTTGGATTGCCAGACCTCTCCCACATATAGATGGGACTATTATCCCAGCTCACCACCCCTCATGGTTGAAAAAAATCAAAACAGATATCAGTGATATGGATGTGATATTGTGATATAATAAGAAATATATATTTGGTTTCCCTCCTCCAGTTTGGCACAGTGGGTTCCAGCACAGAGCTCACAAAACCCTTAGAATTTCCCAAGTGAGCCAGGTACAGTGGTGCATGCCTGTAGTCCATTTCTCGGGAGGATAGGTGGGAGGATTGCACCTGTGAATAGCCACTGTACTGAAGACTGGGTAACATAGTGACACCTCATCTCTAGAAACAAATTTTTTAATTAAAAAATTAAAGAATGTCCCTGAATGTTAGGAGGAGCATCTTTTGTGTAGTAAGCCCACCCCAGCCTTTTTTTTTGACATGGGTTTTGCTCTTGTTGCCCAGGCTGGAGTCCAATGGCGTGATCTCAGCTCACTGCAACCTCAGCCTCCCAGGTTCAAGCAATTCTCTGTCTCAACCTCCCGGTAGCTGGGATTACAGGTAGCATGCGCCACCATGCCTGGCTAATTTTGTATTTTTTAGTACAGGCCAGGGGTTTCTCCATGTTGGTCAGGCTGGTCTCCAACTCCTGACCTCAGGTGATCAGCCTGCCTTGGCCTCCCAAAATACTGGGATTACAGGCATGAGCCACCATACCTGGCCTAATAAGCCTTTCAGCCTTACCTGTGTTTATGTTAATGAGGTGACTCTCAGAAGATGAAAGCCTGGTTGCCAGAAAACCAACCTTGTGATTAGAAGTTTGGAACTTTCAAGCACCCCAGCCCCCACCAGGCCTTCAGGAAGGCAGAGGCGATTGACTCAAGTAACAATGGTCAATGATTCAATCAACCATGTCTACATAGTAGCAGCCTCCAATAAGAACCTAAACAATGGGGCTTGAGATTCAGAGAGCTTCCAGGTTGGTGAACATGGAGGTGCTGGGAGGGTGGCACACCAGAGAGGGCATGGACACCCCATACACCTTATCCCATGCCCGCTTTATGCATCTCTTGCATTTGGTTGGTTCCTAGGTTGTATCCTTTCTAATAAATCAGTAACAGTAAGTAAGGCAGTTTCTGAGTTCTATGAACCATTCTAGAAAATTACTGAATCTGAGGCATGGTCTTAGGGAACCCCTGATGTACAACCAGTTTTGCCAAGTATAGGTCACAATCTGAGACTTGCAACTAGTGTGAAGTTTGTGTAGTGTCATAGGTAGTTACAGGACACCCAGTTGAATTGTCCAGGTGAAGAACTGCCTAATGGGAAGAGAAAACATTTGGTGTGGAAGTGCTGAATATAAGAGAAAAATGAGTTTTTCTTTGCTTTCTTATAGCTGTTTCTTATGCTTGTATTTTTCTGCTAAGCCATTTTATTTATTTATTTATTTATTTATTGAGACAGAGTCTTGCTCAGTTGCCCAGTCTGGAGTGCAGTGGCCTGATCTCGGCTCACTGCAAGCTCCGCCTCCCGGGTTCCATCATTCTCCTGCCTCAGCCTCCCGGTAACTGGGACTGGTAGCGTGCCACTGCACGCCCTGGCTAATTTTGTATTTTTAGTAGAGGCGGGGTTTCACCGTGTTAGCCAGGATGGTCTCGATCTCCTGACTTCATGATCCAGCCTGCCCGGCCTCCCAAAGTGCTGGGAACATAGGCGAGCCACTGCGACCAGCCTGTTTTTATTATTTTAAGTGAGATCGGGTTTCACCGTGTTGTAGGATGGTCTGGGTCTCCTGACCTCGTGATCCATCCCGCCTCAGCCTCCCAAAGTGCTGGGATTACAGGCATTAGCCACCCAGCGGGCCTGCTAAACCATTTATAAAGACATTCACCAATTCCCCAAATACTCAGTTTTGCTTCACAAAGAAAGCACTCAAGAATAATTCCTCAGTGATTAGTATTTGAGGATTGTAGTTCTTCAGTAGTAGGTACTAGAGGGACGGGAAGAGAAGCAAGGAGTTCTAGAGCCCCAAGATCCCAGCCTCAGCCCAGGGCCCCAGGAGGAGTTATATGGGCATGCTAGAAAGAGAGGCTCAGTTTGAGAGTGCCCATGGTAGAATAAGTAGCCTGGCAGAGAAAACAATGTTTAGAACCTTCATTGTTCTGAACGTATTCATACCATTAAGTTCAGCAAAAGATGCCAAGTCTCTCTTTGGTCAGAAATCTTTCCCAAAGCAATGACTATGTTTTACTACCATGCCCTTTAGTAAAACTATGAGTATGAGTATGAGCATGAGAACAAACAACATTTTAAAGCAAGAGATGATAAAGGGAAAAATCATTTTCAGCACTGTGCTCCAGATCAGTGTGGCAAAAAACAAATAAACAGATACCTCAAGCAGCCCAGAGTCTGCAAGAGAGGAGCTGGTGGCAGATAGCAGCCAGCATTGCCTTAGCACCAGCCGCAAAGAAGTTCACTTCACCAGAAGGAAGCCCCTGCCTTAGTGCCCACAGGGCAGAACAGGTACAGCACCCATCAATTCTCATCACCCCAAGTCCATGGAACAAGGGAAGGAATTACTCCAGCTTTATCAGACACACTGGACACACAGCAGGTGTGGCAATGAGGTTATCCCTTTATTTGCCTATGAGGGATGGGACCGAAGGCCACCATCATTCATACTATTACTCAAAACAGATTCAAAGGTAACAGTAAAATTTCCTCCTTTTCCCTGGCATCCAGAAGAAGTGGGCAATTCCTTTAACACAGGACCTTCCCATGAATTACTGTATGGTCAATTCTCCCTAATATCTATGGCAATGGGCTTGCTAGGCATGAGTAAACTTTTGAGCTATAGGTTACCTTCTAGGGATGGCTGTCCCTTGTTTCCCCATTCATAGCTGCCACATGCTTTACACACACACACACATTTTTTTTTTTTTTTTTTTTTTCCCCAGAAGTTAAGGAGTCTCCCTCTGTCACCAGGCTGGAGTGCAGTGGTGTGATCCTTACCTCATGGCAGCCTTGAACTCCTGGGCTCAAACCATCCCTCCTGCCTCAGTCTCCCAAGTAGCTGGGATTATAGGCATGCACCATCATGCCCAGCTGACTTTTGAGACAGATTTTCACTTTTTGTTGCCCAGGCTGCAGGTGCAATGGCACAATCCTAAACTCCACCACCTCTGCCTCCCCAGGTTCCGGCGTTCCTGCTCAACCTGCCAGTGGCTGAGATTACAAAGATGTGCCACCATGCCCAGCTAATTTTGTGTTTAGTAGAGATGAGGTTTTCCATTTTGGTCAGGTTGTTCTTGAACTCCGACCTCAGATGATCCACCACCTTGTCCTCCCAAAGTGCTGGGATTACAGGCATTGAGCCACTGCACTCAACCTCCCATGCTTTTATATATATATATATATATATATATATTTTTTTTTAAACGGGTTTTGGTCTTGTCACCCAGGCTGGAGTACTGTGTGAGTGGTACCAACTCTGCTCACTGCAACCTCAAGCCTCCTGGGTTCAGCGATTCTCATGCCTCAGCCCCTCCCAAGTAGCTGGGATTACAGGCATTTGCCATCATGCCCAGCTAATTTTGTATTTCTTTAGTAGAGACAGGGTTTTACCATGCTGGCCAGGCTGGTCTCGAACTCCTGAGCTCAGGTGATCCACCCACCTTGGCCTCCCAAAGTGCTGGGATTACAGGCATGGGCCACTGGGCCCCGCCTGACTTCTATATTCTTAAATCAAGAAGGGAAGGGTAAATATGAAGAAGTAAGGGGACTTAGAAATAGGAAGTAGAATGGTCATTGCCAGAGGCTGGGAAGAGGGGAGATGGGGAGTTATTGTCTAAAGGGTATAGGTGTAGAGTTTCAGTTTTACAAGATGGAAAGAGTTACAGAGATGGATAGCGATGATAGTTACACAGTATTACTGAACATATTTGATGCCACTAAACTGTACACTTAAAAATGGTTAAGATGAAAAATGTTATGTGCATTTTACCACAACAAAAACAATTGAAAAGGAAAAAAGGCCAGGCGTGGTGGCTCACGCCTGTAACCCTACCACTTTGGGAGGCAGAGGCAGGCGGATCACCTGAGGTTGGGAGTTCGAGACCAGCCTGACCAACATGGAGAAACTTAATCTCTACTAAAAATAGAAAACTAGCCAGGCATAGTGGTGCATGCCTGTAATCCCAGCTACTCAGGAGGCTGAGGCAGGAGAATTGCATGAACCTGGGAGACAGAGGTTGCGGTGAGCCCAGACCACACCATAGAATTCCAGCCTGGGCAACAAGAGCAAAACTCCATCTCAAAAACAAACAAACAAACAAAAAACCAGATCATTCTTTGCTCAATCTTTAAACGTTTGACTTCTGGTTTTAGCATATAGAGGTAATTTCTCAGCAATTTAAGCTACTTGAAAGCCATAATTTTATGTAATTAGTGGATTAAAATTTTAGTGTAACAGTGGGGCTCTCTAGTGACCAGAGTCTTTTCCTTCCCTTCCATTTGATAAACAAGAGGGAGGGGAGGGGAGAATGTGGGAGGAAGACAAAGCAAGAAGGAAATCTAGGATAGGTCATTTAGGAATCCGGAGCAAGGTTTGTTTTCAGAGGGGTTTGTTTCAGAGGGATGTGTACCCAGCACGCTCTCAGCTGGAAGGAGAAAGGGAAAATGAGCACTCTTGCAGGTGCACCGTGGGGGCGGTGACAGCAGCACAGAGACAATGTGGGTGGCAAATCAAGGTGAAGGCAACGTTGGTAGGGGTGGGGAAAGGGAGGGTTGGCTTCAGTCTGAAAATTGCTCAGGCAGTGTTAGTTTCTTGTGCCACCAGGCAATCAACACAGTTGCTCCTCCACCCCACTCCCTGAGGCCAGCTCAGGCTTATAATCACGTTCCTCCCAAGAAAAAACATTAGTAGAGGTTAAATGACCCCATTTGTGGGGTGATTTATTGTTAAAATTATTAAACATGCTAAAATCACATGGAGTGGCTATTCCACTTTTCCCCTGACTCCATAGTGGGGCAAATGGGAACTACAGGAGTCACTTGGTTTGTAGGGCCTCTGGGGATGGCTAGACTTGGGGGGTAAGAGGTGAGCAGGTTAGCAAAGCCCCAACAATCCTTCATGTAGTACCCTTTTCCCAGCAGTAACGTGTGGCTTCAGAGATTTCCCCCTTCTTCACTTTTCTTTCCTCCCTATATGTGCCGTACTTCTCATTCCCCTGCCTGTGACCCTGGAACCTCTTCTGCTTCGGCCCGTTATGGTCCTAGACTAGATGATGAGGGAGGCTTTTCCTTGACACCACCATTCCAGTCTCCCTTCCATGGAACTAATCTACTCAGCATGCACTATTGTGATAAACTGATTGATTTAGGTCTGCTAGGGGGAAAGGGAGGCTCCAGTCCCCACTGTGGCTTAGATCCCGGGAGGGGAAGTTGGAGTTGGTGCAGAAGGATCTGAAGGGGAAAAAAAAATGTTACCTAAAGTGTGAATGCTGTAACTAGCAGAACAGTGCATATGTCCCACCCTCAGGCACCCTACTCTGAAGGCCTTCCCCTCCTTCCCACATTGTTCTTTGGGGAGACCTCTCAGCCTCGAAGCCTCTTGTTCAACCCTACAGGGCAGGCATAGCTACTGATCAAAGAACCTTATCCCAAGAAGAAATTGTTCCACCCTTAGACAAGTGACTGCTGATTGAAGTCTTCATCTTCTCCATCTCTCTTGTGCCTCTACTTCTGTAATGGCTTGAGGGGGCCAGATACAAGAATATATAAGAGTTGAACTTGCCTCAAGGAAAGGGTAGAGGGACAAGGGATAAAGATACATGGGTGTGGAGAAGGGGAGAGAAGGGACCAGGGTGAAGGTGAAGGGCAAGTCTGGCCATTCAGGAGCTGGGATCCTTTTTCCTTTTCTGAAATCGCCGGAACTTGCCCTGAATAGCAAGGGCAGCCTTCTCTGTTTCGGGTGCTGTCAGATCAATGTCAATCTCCTCCTCCTCCTCCGCCTTCTTGACATTGCCAGCTTTTCCTGCAGATAGTTGGGAGACTCATTAATGAGTTAATCTGACCTGCTCCAGACCCTTTCTCCAGGCCCCCAATACAGTGGGTAAGGTCCACCTTGTGCCAGACTCTGGGGTCCCCCAATTTTTGCTAGGCTTATGAATGCCTGATAATTCCCCTAGAAGTCTGAGTCAAGGTACTAAGGCTGGGAATTAGCTATAGTTACTTAGGGGAGCTCTGCTACTCTTGGACCAAACAATAAATGTCTTCTTTCATCACTTATTCATAAATCCTACAGTTCAAGTTCCAATGCACACTCACTTTCCTCAGCTTTCCCTTAATTTCTGATGGGGATAATGCTGGGACTTTTGATGAGTTTCTTCTTATCTTGTACCTCTCTCCCCCAACACTCCAGACCCAGTTTCTAAAATCAAGGAGTAAATACTGATAGGTTTACTTCCTACGAAAAATAGAAGGAAGCCTATAGATATAGTACTATAGTTCTAACCTAGTCCTTTGTTTCACTTATCCACATTCTTATTCCTTTCATGTCTGACTTTAGGAAATTCCAGACTCACTCTACTTGTCTTCATGTCTCTGTAGTCACCTGCTCTACAAACTGCCTAGCCCAACCCCACTCACCTTTTTCCTCTGGGCCAGCTGCCTGGTTGGTTGCTGGGGACGTTTTGGTATTAAGCTGGAAAAAATATTAGAATATCAGAATATTAGATATTCATGGAAGTAATTTGAAGGCACCATCACCTCAGACCTCTTATATACTCTTAAGCCCTCCTATCACCATGTGCATTTCCTTAGTCTTTTGAGGAAGTGAGTCTTGAGATCAGAGACCAGAGGAAAAGTTACCAAATTCATTCAACAAAGATTTATTGATGCTAGAAAGTGTAGAGGACAAAACAGACAAAGAAATTCTGCCCTCATGGAGCTTACATTCCAGTGTATATAGAGACAAATAAATAAAGCACATAAAATGACTACTGTGATGATAAGTGCTATGGAGAAAAGGCAGGGAAAGGAGGTAGTAAGTACTGGGGTGGAAATGGAGGAATACAGTTTTAGATAGAGTAGTCAGGAAAAGCCTCTCCGAAAAGTTGCATTTGACCAAAGAGCTGAAGGAGATGAGGAAGTAAGGCTCATAGATATCTGGCAGGAGTTTTCAAGGGCTCTGGGTTGGAAGTGTGACTAGCCTGTTTGAGGAATAGTAGACCAATGTAGTTGGAGTGGACAGAGGAAAGAGGAAAGATTAATGGAGATGAGAACAGAGTTAACTAGGGGTGGAAGCAGATTATGTAGGGCTTTAGAAGTCTTTTTAAGGAGTTTGACTGTTACTACAAGTGAGATGAGAAGTCACCAGAGACCTCTGATTTGCATAAAAGGGAAATGAGAAAGGAGGCAGAAAAATCTGTTAAGAGGTTATTGCAGAAAACCAAGCAAGAGATGATGGTAGCTTGATTCAGCATGGTGGCGATGAAGATGGTAAATGGTTGGATTCTGGGAATATTTTCCAGCTATGACCAATATGATTTGTTGATTTGATAAACAGCATTGTGAGAAAGAGATGGGTCAAGGACAATTCCAAATTTTTTTGGCCTGATGATCTGAAAAAAATACAGCTGCCATTTCCTGAGATGTAGGAAACAGGGAGAGGAGGTTTTAGGGGGAGGATAAGGCGCTTATTTTTTAACAAATTTGAGATGGCTATTAATCATCCAAGAGAAGATGCTTTTATTACCAGTTGAATATTCAAGATGAGTTAAAGAGAAGGACCTGGACTACAGATATAAATTAGGGAGCTATTGATATATGGATAGCATTTAAAGCTGTGAGACTGAATGGGATCGCCAAGAAAGTGAGTTCAGATACAGAAGAGGATAAAATCCTGAGGTATCCCAGTGATTAGAATTGTAGAAATTAAGAAAAATCAACAGGATGGAGAAGAAGCCAGGTAGGAGAAAAGCCAAGAGATTACAGTAATGTGGAAGCCATGTGAAGAAAATATTTCAGGGAGTAGAGAATGATTGTGTCTAATTCTGCAGGTAAGTCAAGTACGATGAGAACTGGATTGACCATTTGAGTTTTGCTATGGGGAGATCACTGGTGACACTGATAAGAGAATTTTCCATGAAGGAGGGGAGAAAGGGGAGGGAATGATTGTAATGGGCTCAAAAGGGAAAAGGAAGAGAGGAATTGCAGCAGCAAATATAGAAGGAATTCCAAAAATGGGGATGGGGGTATAACTTCTGGCAGATATGAGGTCACAAGAAGATTTTATTTAAAATGACAGAAATTACAGAATGCTTGTGTTCTTATGGAAACAATCCACTAGACAAGGAAAAACTGTAGGAGAGAAAGAGGATCATTACTGGAATAGGAGAGGGGGGTGAGATCTAGTGCATCAATAGAGGGCTGGCCTTGAATAAGAGCTAGACTAGGATACCCACAGGAACTGGAGGGAAGGCAGAGTTTACAGGCCCAGGCGAAAGCAGAGGGAACATTTGGAGGGAGACCTAATTGCTTCTATTTTTTTGAAGTAAAATATGTAACAAGGTCATCATCCAAGAGGAGGAGGGAAGAGGTATTAAAGAAAGGAAGGGAGAAATACTTACCTAGGCAAGTAGGAGAGTAAATGGACTAAGGAACAGTGATAGGATTGCTAGAGACATTCAGGCCCCTCATAAGGCAGGAGGTCATGAATTTGAAGTGAGAATAATCAGCTGATATGTATGCTTGTTTCCAGGTTCCCTGCTCAGATGGAGAGTTAAACGTAATAGTAAGGCCAGGTACAATGGCATAAACCTGTATTCTCAGCTATTTGGGAGGATCCCTTGAGCCCAGGAGTTCAAGGCCAGCCTGGCAAGACAAAGCAAGACCCTAGCTCTCTTAAAAAATAGTAATTCCCCTTTCTCAAAATTATATTAATAAGGCTACTTCATCTGGACATTCATCAGTCTCAAGGTATGGTTCATCTGGAGACAGAGTCACTCTTGCACTTGGTACCTTTGGAGTCTGTTTATTCACTTCACAATTTTAAGTACTTTATATTTAACAAAATACAAAAACTGGGTGCTTTCATGAATGTTTTCTCATCTAATTCTTGAAACAGCTTAGTGGAGTATTTATTATCATCCCCCATTTTACAGATGCAAACCTTTGTTGAATGACTGCCAGAGGTAAGGGTTTTGCTTTAAGAAACTGATAGAATCCAATTTATGTTCTGTAGATTATGCTGTTTCCATCTCACTTCAATAAATACTTATCAAGCACTTACTTGTGTTCAACACTGTTCTATAAACTAAAGAGGTATAAAAGAAGCAAAAGATTCATTCAACAAATACGTCAGTGCCTAATCACATGGCAAGTATTGTTATAGGCGTTGGGCATACAGCAGTGAGCAAAAGAAAGTCCCTGCACTTATTCAACAAATACATCAGTTAGTGACAAATGCCATGAAAGAAAATAAAGCAGAGTAATCTAGGGAAGTCTCTCTGAAGACTGACATTTGAGTAGAGGCTTTAATGACAATGTAAGAACAAGCTATGTGAATGTGTGGGAAAAGATCCTCTGGGCAGATGAAAGATCAAGTAGAAGGTCCCTGAAGCAAGTTTGTGCCTGTTATGTTCAAGGAAGAGTAAAAAAATCATCACGGGCCAGATGCAGTGGTTCATGCCTGTAATCTCAGCACTTTGGGAGGCCAAGATGGGTGGATTGCTTGAGTCCAGGAGTTCGAAACCAGCCTGGGCAACATGGTGAAACACAATCTCTATAAAAACTATAGAAATTAACCAAGCTTGGTGGCATGCACTTGTGGTCCCAGCTACTCAGGAGGCTGAGATGGAAGGATCACTCGAGCCTGGAAGGTGGAGTTGTGGTGAGCTGAGATCGCGCCACTGCACTCCAGCCTAAGCAACAAGGGTGAGGGAATGGGAAAGGGAAGAGTAAAGAGAAAGAGAGATCATCATGGCTGTAGCTATGTAAGGGAGAAAATATAAGAAATGAGGTTAGGTAGATGGCCAGAATATGTGTCTTTGGAACAAGACAAAGAATTTAGATTTTTTTCTGAGCTGATGAAAAGACATTATAGGTTTGGGGGCAGAGGAAAACATGGTCTGTCATGTTTTTAAAGGATTATTCTGACAAATGGGTAGAAAAAAAGACTACTGGCTGGGTGTGGTGTCTCATGCCTATAATCCCAGCACTTTGGGAGGCTGAGATGGGAGGATCACTTGAGCCCAGGAGTTCATGACCAGTCCAGGCAACATAGCGAGACCCCATCTCTATAAAAAGGAAGAAATAGGCCAGTGCGGTGGCTCACGCCTGTAATCCCAGCACTTTGGGACGCCAAGGCGGGTGGATCATGAAGTCAGGAGATCAAGACCATCCTGGTTAACATGGTGAAACTCCGTCTCTACTAAAAATACAAAAAATTAGCTGGGTGTGGTGGCAGGTGCCTGTATTCCCAGCTACTCGGGAGGCTGAGGCAGGAGAATGGTGTGAACCCAGGATGCGGAGCCTGCAGTGAGCTGAGACCGAGCCACTGCACTCCAGCCTGTGCAACAGAGTGAGATTCTGTCTCAAAAAAAAAAAGAAAGAGAGAAACAGAGAAACAGAAAGACAGAAAGAAAGAGAAAGAAAGAAAGAAAATAGAGGGGCAAGAGAGAAACCAGGGAAAACAATTAAGAGGGTCTCACAGTGGTACAAGCAAGATGATGAGGCCCGGTGGGGGTAGTGATGGAGATAATAGGAAGTATTAAGACTTGAGACAAGTTTCATGGTAAAATAAATTGGATCTGCCTGTATATTTTTCAGTACAGAGAGCTCTATCAAAGATCCGTTCTTTAAAGGGTGGCAGAGGACTTGGAAGTTAGTTGGAGATGAATGTTGGGTTATGAGAAGGCTTGGTAAGATGGAGGATTTTAAATGCTGATGGAAATGATTTAGTAAGGAAGAAAAAAAACTGATGATACAGGAGAGGGGATAATTACCAGAGTGATGTCTCAAATAGGCAAGAGAAAATAGATCTGGTGCATAAGTGGAGGGGTTGCCCTTTGATAGGAATACAGACAGTTTATCTACAATATAGGAATGCAGGCATAGAAACAGGAAAGGTGGCAGATGTAGAAATGTATAAAAGTTTTCTTCTGATTGTTTCCATTGTCTTAACGAAACACGAAAGACAGTTGTCAGCTGAGAGTGAAGAAGGCACAGGAAGTATTAAATGTTTGAGGGAAGAGGAGAATGAGTGAAAGGATTATCTAAGAAGGAGAGTGAGTAAGCTGGTGAGACATAGGATGAGGCAGGAGGATCACTTAAGCCCAGGGGTCTAAGACCAATCTAGGCAACACAACTAGACCCTGAAGATGTAGCAGGATTACCAGATAGCACAAAGGGCACACTGGGGGTTAATGGCCATGAATTTAAGGTGAACCCAATCAAGATACTGTTCCTATCTTCCAGGCTAAGTGATTTTAGAGGAGATAAAAACCCAAATAATATTTATTGTTTATTATATATCAAACATTATCCCATTTAATCCTCTGAAATCTCTAAGATGGCACCCTATGTTACAGTTGAGGAAAACAGGCTTAGAAAGATGTTGAGGAACTTGCCCAAGTCAAATCACACAATAGAAAACAGTGAACCTGGCTTTGGAGCGCAGGTAGACCGACTCCATACTCCTAGCCAACAGGCTGTACTGTCTCCATAAGACCAAATATTGTCACATGCTGACACAAATATGCTAATATGTTAACAATTACTGAATCTAAGTGGAAGACATATGGATATGTATTTAACTATTTTTTCTTTCCTTAAGGAATTGCTTTAATTTCCTTTTTTGGACTTTTCATTGATAGTGTTTAGAGACACCATTGATTTTTATACATTGATCTTATATCTAACAACTTTGCTGAAATCATTTATTAGCTCTAATTATTTGTTTGTTCAAGATGGGGTCTCACTATGCTGCCCAGGCTGATCTCAAATTGGTGGACTCAAGCAATTCTTCCTCCTCAGCCTCCTAAATAGCTGAGATAATAGGTTCAATGCCACTGCACCTGGCTTGAACTATTCTTTCAATTCTGGTAAGTGGTTCCAATAAAACATTACGGGGAAAGAAAATAATAATTTAGAAAAAAAATTATTTAAAATGCTAATGCGATATTGTATTTGACATGGGCAAGTTTTTCAAACTCAGTTATGGTCCAAATTTTGTGTAAGATACATATGTGTGTGTGTATATATATATAAAATATATATACACACAGATTTTCCTTTTTTTTTAAGAGATTAGTCTTGCTTTGTCACCCAGGCTGGAGTGCAGCAGCACAATCATGTCTCACTGCAGCCTTGATCTCCCAGGCTCCAGCGATCCTCCCACCTCAGCCTTGCAGGTAGCTGGGACTACAGGCACACCATTACAGCTCGGTAATTTTTGTATTTTTTTGTAGAGACTGGGTCTTACTATGCTTCCCAGGCTGGTTTCAAACTCCTGAACTCAAGCAATCCTCCTGTCTCAATCTCTCAAAGAGCTGGGTTTACACGCACAAGCCACCGTGCCAGGCCCATATACATTTTCATTTTAAAATCTGGAAGAACATACATAAAGGTGTTCCTGAAACCCTATGGAATTCCTACTTGTTCCCCTTTGACCAAAAGAAAGATTTCATGACAGGAAGGACTGTTCTGAGACTTAGGAGACTGGCCCCGTTGTTACTCTTTCTCTCCCCATAATACCCCTGTGGTCAAATGTTTTTCTATTCTTAGTTTTGCACATAATCGATAAAATGTCCCAATAGTTACTGAGGTGACAACTTCCACAGGAATATTGTCATCACAAGAGGTTTGTCCACACTGTAAAAGTATGACCCGGCCGGGCGCAATGGCTCACGCCTGTAATCCCAGCACTTTGGGAGGCCAAAGCAGGCAGATCCTTTGAGGTCAGGAGTTCGAGACCAGTATGGCCAACATGGCGAAACCCCATCTCTACTAAAAACACAAAATTAGCTGGGCGTGATGGCAGGCAAATGTAATCCCAGCTACCGGGGAGGCTGGGGCAGGAGAATTGCTTGAACCAGGGAGGTGGAGGTTGCAATGAGTTGAGATCACACCACTGCACTCCAGCTTGGGTGACAGAGCAAGACTCTGTCTCAAAAAAAAAGTATGACCTAGATGGAGTATGCAGTTAATAGGATAACAGCAACTGTCCAGACAAGAGGGTCATAGGTTAAGAAGCAAGTTCTATAGTCTCATGATCTCTGACTTCAAATCCTATGCTCTCTTTTCCCAGTAAACCCCGGACTCTGATCCATGATTTAGCCATTATCCCTCTGTCTGACTCTAAGCCTATTCCCTTAATCTATCAGATCTTTTCTCTCACCCCAACCCCTCCTCTTTGAAGGAAAATCTGGACTGATTCTAAATATCTTCCCTTAGGTGGCTGTTTCCTCTACATTCCTTCTCATATCAGCAGACCTTGAGAATAAGCAGGAATGTGTGTCAGGACTAAACCACACAGGCTGCCACCTTCCCTCTGCCCTGCCAGCTGCTTCCCTCCCAAGTCTCTCCTGATATCTCTGGCTCTGGAATGGAGCAGTGGCTCAGCTGCCATCTGGTCCCCCCACCCCCGGGGTTTCTAGCTCCATTTAGGTTACATTTATGAGAGATAATAATCTAAAAGTGGGGGTCTCCACTTGGGAAACCAGAAAAGGATGCTGTAAGAAGAAAACTCCTATTACTCACAATGCCCCTTGAAATTTCCCTTTTACCTTCCACTGAAAGGGCGGCAGGAGCTTTTACCTCCTGACCCTCTTCTCTCTTTCTCTCTAGCTAGTTGTCAAAATAGCCACTCTAGACGTTCTTCTGGATCTAGTTGTTTATGATTTACTGAGGTTAGGGGTGGGGGAAGTTAGATCACAAGTTGTCTGCTCCCACCCTCTATGTGGTGCTCAGTCCTTTATTAGTCCCTGATCTCTGCCTCAACCCTCCTGTTTATCTTCCAGAAATGCAGCAATTTTAGATGAATTAAGGTCCTCTGGTATATGCATCTGCAAGCCATCAGACTAACCATATTTCACATAAACAAAGGAGGCATGGAGGTCCACTCTGGGTGAACAAGAGACCATGTACTCTAGTGTTTCTCACAAAAACTCATACCTCCAGAGGAGTGAGGCCGAACTGCAAGAGCTGTAACAGGTCAGCATTTCTCAGCTCCTCATTCTGGCCAGGTATGGATCACAAACTTCTCAGGTGCTCTTCTACTCCGTTTTTTTTTTTTTTTTTTTTTTTTTGAGACGGAGTTTTGCTCTTGTCACCCAGGCTGGAGTGCCTAGCCTTCTGCTCCTTTCAATACTGAGCTTTTCCAACCAGAAATAACAACAATGAAATGATTTAGCAAATCCTTCCTTCTCCTAATAGGACCCAACTGGGGGAACTGGAAGAAATCAAGGATTTCAGAATGTCTCTTCACTTTACTTTATGAACAATCATATATAATACACTATGTGCCAGCTACTTTTCTAAGCACTTTATAAACACTAACACGTTGAATGATTATTTTAACAGCCCTATAAAATAGGTATAATTATTATTTCTATTTCACAGAGAAGGAAACTGAAGTCGAGAGGTTATCTTGCCCAAAGCCATAGAACAAACAAGCCACAAAGCTAGGATTTGAACCCAGGCAGTCTGGCTCTAGAATCCATGTTCCTGATCATTATCCTATGCTATCTCTCAATCTCCAATCAAAAGTATGAGCATGTATGTGCATGCATATACAATGCTATCTTCACATATACTCCAAAGGAAACTTGGGGAACAGGGTCCAGTCGTGCCTGCCATTATGGGGCAATTTTACATGTTATTAATATTTGACAACCTGATCCCAGACCATGCCTGTCACTCACATTTCTGCTCTGTTAATTGATCTAATCACTCTGATTCTGGTTTTCATCTTAATGTTTGCTCAGTGGGCCTCCTGACACACGAGACTGACTCCCGGAGGACAGCCACAGTTTACATATGTGTTCTTTACTCACAGAGCCAGAACCCAGCCCTTCAGAGTCTGAGAATTCCATGTGAAGGATCATTCTACTGGCTTCTATTTCAAATGCCTCCCTCACTGTCATTCAAGCCTGTTATTCCAAGTTTCTAGTGAGCTTGGAGCTTGGTTCAGTTCAGCCTCACTGCCCACACAGGACTGAATAGGATTTCTGGGGTTTTGTTTTTTTTGTTTGAGACACTCAAGCAATACTCCAGCCTTGGCCTCCTAAAGTGCTGGAATTACAGGTGTGAGGCACCTGCACCCTCCCCAGCCAGGATTAAATGTTTCTCATTTCTCAATAGATACCAAACACTAATTAGCAACTGTGAGGCCCATCAACTCATTCTTTTCCTTAATTTATTTTCCCTAGAAGGTTTCAGTTGCTTTCCTTACCTACTTTCCTATATTTCTTTTTCTCCTTGCTTCTGAGCCTGCTGTGTACCAATGTTCCATTCCATCATCTTGATGATGCTGCCAATTCCCCATGAGTACTCTTTTGTTTCCTCTGCAGCTCAAAGTTGCAGATTCTCCCTTCCCATGGGGAAGAAGGAAAAGAAGGAGAGTCTTGTTGGCTTAAGGGTCTTTTTTTCTTTAGGCTTTGAGATTGCAGAGAGGAACATGACATAGTAAACTTCTCCCTTTCCCTAATACTTTCCCCAGGAGTACCTACCCTTTTCATTTCCTCCCACTTCCAGGAAAGAGAAACACCACACATTTGCCTATCCGCCTCTTCTCAGAGCATTTGTCAGACGATGTCTTGTCCTTCCATCTGAGCTCTAGATCCCATTACCCTTCTCCTCCTCAGGAATCTTGACAATCAGTTCCCTTTACTCTCTTATATATAAAGCTTCCCTCTCTCTTTAAGAAGCAAATAAATATATGACTTAGGATGTCAGTTAAAAAAATAAATAAATAGGCCGGGCGCGGTGGCTCACGCCTGTAATCCCAGCACTTTGGGAGGCCGAGACGGGCGGATCACAAGGTCAGGAGATCGAGACCATCCTGGCTGATACGGTGAAACCCCGTCTCTACTAAAAGTACAAAAAACCAGCCGGGCGAGGTGGCGGGCGCCTGTAGTCCCAGCTAATCGGGAGGCTGAGGCAGGAGAATGGTCTAAACCCAGGAGGCGGAGCTTGTAGTGAGCCGAGTGGGCGCCACTGCACTCCAGCCTGGGCGACAGAGCAAAGACTCCGTCTCAAAAAAAAATAAATAAAATAAATAAATAAATAAATAAATAAAATAAAAGCCTCCCTCAACCTGAATTTCTTTTCCAACTACCATTAGAGAGGAAAGAAGCAGGTCTAGGACAATAGGAATTGTCAATATTGAGGAATAACTTTTGTGTTTTTTTTTTTGAGACGGAGTTTCGCTTTTGTTGCTCAGGCTGGAGTACAATGGTGCGATCTCGGCTCACTGCAACCTCCACCTCCAGGGTTCAAGCAATTCTCCTGCCTCAGCCACCAGAGTAGCTGGGATTATAGGCGCCCACCACCACACATGGCTAATTTTTGTATTTTTAGTAGAGACAGGGTTTCACCATGTTGGCCAGGCTGGTCTTGAACTCCTGACCTCGTGATCCACCCACCTTGGCTTCCCAAAGTGCTAGGATTACAGGCGTGAGCCACTGTGCCCAGCCCAGGAATACCAATATTAAAAGTTTAGGGAAATGCTTTAAAAAAGAAAAAAAGAAATCAGGATCTAGAAGAATTTGCTTAAAAAAAAAAAAAGGTTAGGGATTACCCTGATCTGATCACTATATGTTATATGTATCAAAACATCACTCACTATGTAACCCTATGAATATGTACAATTAGGCAGGGCACGGTGGCTCACGCCTGTAACCCCATCATTTTGGGAAGCTGAGGAGGGCGGGTCACTTGAGGCCAGAAGTTCGAGACCAGCCTGAGCAACATAGACTTTGTCTCTACTAAAAAAAAAAAAAAAAAAAAAAAAAAATTTTAGCCAAGTGTGGTGGCATGCACCTGTAGTCCCAGCTACCCGGGAGGCTGAGGTAGGAGGACCAATCACTAGAACCCAGAGATCAAGGCTGCAGTGAGCTATGATCACGCCACTGCACTCCAGCTTGGGTGACAGAGTGAGAGCTTCTCTCAAAAAAGAAAAAAGAAAAAAAGATCAGGCACAGTGGCTCACACTTGTCATCCCAGCACTTTGGGAGACTGAGGCAGGCTGATCACAAGGTCAGGCATTGGAGACCAGCCAGGTCAACAAGGTGAAACCTAGTCTCTACTAAAAATACAAAAATTAGCTGGGCGCGGTGGCATGTGCCTGTAGTCTCAGCTACTCAGGAAGCTGAGGCAGGAGAATTGCTTGAACCCTGGAGGCGGAGGTTGCAATGAGCCAAGATTGTGCCACTACACTCCAGCCTGGAGACAGAGCAAGACTCTGTCTCAGGGGGCGGGGGAAAATAAAAGAAACAAACTACGGACTAGAAGAAAATGTTTGCAAATCAAATATCTGATAAAAGGCTTGCATCCAGAACAAGTTTTGAAAGAACTTCTAAATCTCTATAATTAAAAACACAGTTTTTTAAAATGGGTATAATATTTGAACAGACATTTCACCAAAGAAGATACATGAATGACAAGCACATGAAAAGATATATAACATCATCATCAAGTGGGAAATGGAAATTAAAACCACAATGAGATATCACCACATATCTATTAAAAATTTTCTGTTTAGTGGTGATACCATGTGGAGGCAAAGATGTGGAGGCAAAGATATAGAGCAACTGGAACTCTCATACGTTGTTGGTGGGAATGCAAGATATAGCTACTTTGGCAATTTCTTAAGCATATATTTACCATACCACCCACCAATCCTATTCCTATTTATCCAAGAGAAATTAAAACTTATGTTCACACATACATTTGTAAATTAATATTTATAGCAACTCTACTTGTAATTGCCAAAAACTAGAAACAACCTGAATTCAATGACTGGTGAGGCCCACTTTCCATCTGTAGATGGCCGTCTTTTGCTATATCCTCACATGGTAGAAGAGGAGAGGGACCTCTTTGGGGTCTCTCTTCTTCTTTTTTTTTGAGACAGAGTCTCGCTGTATCGCTGGAGTGCAGTGGCGTGATCTCAGCTCACTGAGACCTCCACCTCCTGGGTTCAAGCAATTCTCCTGCCTCAGCTGACCAAGTAGCAGGGACTACAGGCACATGCCACCACGCCCAGCTAATTTTTTTGTATTTTTAGTAGAGACGGGGTTTCACCATGTTGGCCAGGATAGTCTCAATCTCTTGACCTTGTGATCTGCCTGCCTCAGGCTCCCAATGTGCTGGAATTACAGGCATGAACCACTGCACCTAGCTTGAGGTCTCTCTTTTTTTTTTTTTTTTTTTTTTTGAGCCTGGGGTCTCTTTTATAAGGGTACTAATCCCATTTATGAGGGCTCTGTCCTCATGACCTAATCACCTCCCAAAGGCCTCACCTAGTATCATCACCTTGGGGGTTAGGATTTCAATATATGGATTTTGGGGGTACACAAACATTCAGATCATTGCACACCCTAACACAGTTGGCTCTGACATGAGCAACTGTAACAACCCAAGTGGTTACTGATGCTCTTGGGATAAAAGATGAAGTTCTTTTTAATTTTTATTTTATTATCATTTATTTTTTGAGACAGAGTCTCTCTCTGTTGCCCAGACTGGAGTGCAGTGGCATGATCTCAGCTTACTGCAGCCTCTGCCTCCTGAGTTCAAGCAATTCTCCTGCCTCAGCCTCCCCGTAGCCGGGATTACAGGACGTGCCACCATGCCCGGCTAATTTTTGTATTTTTAGATGGGGTTTCACCATGTTGGCCAGGCTGGTCTTGAACTTCTGACTTCAGGTGATCTGCCCACCTCGGCCTCCCAAAATGCTAGGGTTACAGGTGTGAGCCACCACGCCCAGTCCTTTATTACTATTTTTTTGAGACAGGGTCTTACTCTTGCCCAGGCTGGAATGCAATGGTACAATCTCAGCTCACTGCAGCCTTGGCCTCCTGGGCTCAAGCAATCCTCGCACCTCAGCTTCCTGAGTAGCTGGGACCACAGGCACACACCACTACACCCGGCTAATATTTGTATTTTTTGTAGAGATAGGTTTTTGCCATGTTGCCCAGGCTGGTCTCAAACTCCTGGGCTCAGGCAGTATTCCTGTCTCAGCCTCCCAAAGTGCTGGGATTACAGGTGTAAGCCACCACACTCAGCCCCAAATCCTTAATATGGCCTAAAAGGCTATACATTACTCAGCCTCTGATTACCTCAGTGACCTCATCTTTGGAACATACTATGTTCCTTCCCACCTCAGGACCTTGGCATATGGTTCTCTTATGCCGGCCTCCTTTTTGTGTCATTAATTCCTATTGATTGTTTTTGATCCTTTACACATGATTTACACTAAGTCTTTTTTAAATAAATGAGGGGGGCTCTCTGTTTTATTTGCAACATCATCTAAGTTTCTGAAATCAAATTTGCTTCCAGACAGTTGAGGGCCTCCATTCTGTAGCCAGTTCAGAGGTTATAGAAAAGGGATTCAGAAGCCAGGTTACTGCTTTCCTTCACTTTAACATATGTGCCTGAAAAGGAGCTGAGAATGAAGGAAAGACCTTCTCATGAAGTATATTTCATATTACCTGTACCTGTAGTACAGGTAATATGTCTTACCTCCCCTTCCCTACCCTCAGCACCCTGCTAGATTTTATTTCCTTTGAAGCACAGTCCATGTTTTCCATTTGTTTGTGTCTAGCCTACAATAACTACAACCTGTGTCTTGTAATAGTAGGTACTTAATGGATATTTATGTGAATTAAAATTTGCTTAGGCCTTATCGTCACATAGAGGATGAGGATAAACGAAAAAAATAAAATAAAATTCTGTTAGGCTTCAAATTCCTGGGAGCAGCAATGTGGCACACTAGTCAGACAGATCTGGATTCATACCCTGGATCTGCATTGACTATCTGTTCAAATCTCAGCTCTGTCATTCCTAGCTCTGTGACATTGGGTAAATTGCTTAGCTTTGCTGTGCTCAGATCTCTCATCTGCAGGGGAGAGGTAATATCTATCTTGAAACATAAAAGGGCAGGGCATAGTGGCTCATGCCTGAAATCCCAGCACTTTGGGAGCCCAAGGCGGGTGGCTCATTTGAGGCTAGGAGTTTCAGACCAGCCTGACCAACATGGTGAAACCCTGTCTATACTAAAAATACAAAATTAGCCAGGCATGTTGGTGCATGCCTGTAATCCCAGCTATTTGGGAGGCTGATGCAGGAGAATCACTTGAACCCCGGAGGCAGAGGTTGCAATGAGCTGAGATCACGCCATTGCACTCCTGGCAACAAGAGTGAGACTCCATCTCCAAAAGAAAAAAAAAAGGTAAAAGGAACTAGAGAAAATGTATGTAAAATACCTAGCACATATTGCAATAAATAGTTATTATTCCAAAGTAATATACCCTGGGGTTGAATATAAGAATAGGTTTAGGTCAAGATGCTGAGGTATTTACTGCAGGGTTAAAATACTAGTGTCAGAGAGTGGAGTTGCCACAGAGTAGTTCTTCTCGAAGTGGAACTGAAAGAGGAAGAGAATACCTGGGATTGCTCGAAGGGCCCTGGAGGCTTATTCTGCTACTGTAGGAGTTTCATAAATGCTCTTTTTTTTTTTTTTTTTCCTCTAAACAAGCCCTAGAAATCACAGTCTCCCTGTCTTCCCAATGTCTGCCCCCAGAAGTGCTGAGAATGGCTCTAAACCTCTGGGAACCCTGAGACATCTCTTTTTTTAAGTTATACACCACAAGGAGAAGGAGATTAGCACTCAGGAGTAAACAAACTATATCTCCTTGATTGAGTCCTTTCGTCCACTTTTGTGTCATGAAGATCATTGTGTAAGTCTATTCCCTGCCTCACCAGATAGTACTGTTGGCCGGGTGCGGTGGCTCACGCCTGTACTTCCAGCACTTTGGGAGGCCAAGGCAGGGGGATGACCTAAGGTCAGGAGTTTGAGACCAGCCTGGCCAACATGGTGAAACCCTGTGTCTACTAAAAATACAAAAATTAGCCGGGCATGGTGGCGGTCACCTGTAATCCCAGTTACTCAGGAGGCTGAGGTGGGAGAATTGCTTGAACCTGGGAGGCAGAGGTCATGGTGAGCCAACATCGCGCCACTGCACTCCACTCCAGCCTGGGTGACACAGCCAGACTCTGTCTAAAAAAACAAAAACAAAACAAAAACAAAAACGAAACATAGTACTGTGGTAGCAAGCACCTAGACAGTCAAAATGGTAGCAACTTTGGTGCTGTTTTCCTGCTACCACTACTGGGGAGCAGATACCCTATAACTCTAGGCCCAATCTTCCCTGCTCCCTTCTTGGGCTGTGTTTCCTCCTTCCTTTGTGGCTTTCATCTTTAACAGTGTTACCACAGCAACCATTGTCACCGGAAAATGGAAGATAGTGTCGCCCCTTCTGCTCCAAGCAGTGAGTTAGAACCCTGGAAAGGATACTACTCAGATTTCCCCATATTCCTCAGCCCACTGGGCTCTTTAAAGAGAGATCATGGGCTGTTAACAGCAGCAACAAACAGGAGCAAGGATCACCTCATCATACCTAGACTACTTATACCTGTATTTGCATGACATAGTTTGGATGCTGTGTAAATAAAAACACATTATAAACACAATTTGGTACTTACTGCCAGAATTACTTAGTTTAGATGAATACGCACAGGAACTCAGAATCCTGTCCTACAGTCCAAGGCAGAAAACCTAAAAAGGGACTGAATCCTAAAAATCCTAAATACTAGCCTTTAAAAATTCCTTTCCTTGCCTTTGTATTGACATAAATCCTAGGCTTCCTAAGCTCCCTGCTAGAGGTGCAGGAAGTGAAGGGGGACAGGAGTTAGTGGATCTGCTTCCAAGTGGTGACAAAGAGGCTTTGCACCCTCCCACTCCAGCCCTGGGACCCTTTTATCCCTTCTGACATATTCTCCTCCAATGTTAAATGAAGGTAACTGCTAAAAAACCTTATAGAGGCTTCTGGGATCCTCTAGTGCCCCTGGAAGACCCTAGACTGCTGTTTTTGCAGCACTGTTGGAACTGTTTCAATTCTTTCAGTGCAGCAACCAGCTGCAGTCCTTAAACAGCTTCAGAAAGACTTGCTCAAGGTCACCCTCAAGATAACAGAAAAAGAACTAGGAATCCTTACTACAGGTTCTACATACACACATTCCTCTCTTAATATATAGACTATTTCCCCAATACCCTATATCTCAGATGCATCCTAAGACAGAATTAGAACCTAAACAGCCCTAGCTCCCAAGCCCCATTGTCTGATCCTCGCCTCTTAGCCACCCCACCCGTTTCCTGGAATAGAAGTACCCCCAACTGGAGTCAGATGCAGAATTCCTTGGCCATGCCAGCTTATGATATGCAGTGAGTCAACAGCCCCAGCCTGTTCCCCCTAGCATGGGCTGCCACAGTTTAATGAGTGGTTATTTGTGGTGCTCTGCACACAGCTTAAAGCTGTGCCTTCACCCCACACTGGGGTATAGGGAATGGGGGAGAGAGAGTAGTGCCAAAGCATCATTTATTACTATAATCTTCAATGTGCATCCCACCCATGGTTAATGTCCCAAAATAAACGTATTAATCCCCCTGCAGCCTACAAAGCAAACACTCAGCTGGAGGGCTTTGTGTGGGAGGGAGGCAGCACCAAAGACAACAGAATGGTAAATGGCACCCTTTTTCCCTGGGTGGGGTACTGGGCATGCCTTCAGGAATAAGCCTAGAGGGAAATAGAAATCAGGCTTCAGTGAGGACACTGCGACAAGGTCTAGATTTCTAGGTACTTGTTTATGGGCACCTTTCTGGGATGCAGATCTTTTAGAAAAGTGGTTTTGAGGCTGGGCGCGGTGGCTGACACCCGTAATCCCAGCACTTTGGGAGGCCAAGGCAGGTGGATCACCTGAGGTCAGGAGTTTGAGACCAGCCTGGCCAACATGATAAAACCCCGTCTCTACTAAAAATACAAAAAAAATTAGCCAGACGTGGTGTCAGGCGCCTGTAATCCCAGCTACTTGGGAGGCTGAGACAGGAAAATCGCTTGAACCTGGGAGGTGAGGTTGCAGTGAGCCGAGATCATGCCACTGCACTCCAGCCTGGGCAACAAGAGCAAAACTCTGTCTCAAATAAAAAAAAAAAGAAAAAGAAATGTGGTTTTCGATCTGCTCTCATTTAGCTTACTTTTGTAACTAAAATAATTCCAGCCGAGTCAAGCCATTTTCAGCAGCAGGTCTGGAGTATGGATTTAGAAAATCATGCACTCAGGATGCTTGAATCCCAGTAAGATTTCATCACTTACCTTGCCAGCCTAATGCATTCTTCTCATTCTTCTTTCCCCATCTTCTTGCCCTTCTTTCTCCCCCCGCCCCAGAGACAGAGCCGTGCTCTGTTGCCTAAGCTGGAGTGCAGTGGCACGATCATGGCTAACTGCAGCCTTGACCTCCTGGACTCAAGCAATCCTCCCACCTCAGCCTCCCAAGTAGCTGGGACTACAGATGCACACTACCATATCTAGCTAATTTTTCATTTTTTGTAAAGACAGGGTCTTGCTATGTTGTCCGGGCTAGTCTCAAACTCCTGGGCTGAAGCAATCCTCCCACCTCAGCCTTCCAAAGTGCTGGGATAATAGGTATGAGCCATGACATCTGGCCTTACCATTCTCTTTCCAAAGTCTTTGAACTCCCAACTTGGAAGTCAAACGGCCAAACAAAAGAGGACTGAATATCCAGAGGCTGTTTGGTCATCGGGTGCACCAATTTTACTTAGACACCGGCTTTCCTGCAATTACGGGAATCAATGATGAACATTGAAATTAAGAACTCATGAAAAGAGGGCCTTCAGGCTCCCTACTTCCTTCACTCCTATCAGCTTACCTACTCCAACCCATTTTCTGCACCCACTTTTAAGGTGACTAGGCATCCTGCATAAGGATGGATAGTACCTGCCCTGACTAGTATTCTACCAGAATGAACCCTGTTGATAAAATATTATCTAATGTTGGTCTCTTGTCTCTCTCCTCTTGCTCAGCATTATTAGATCACACTGCTTATATTTCTTTTTTGTGTGTGTGAGAGACAGGGTCTCACTCTATCGCCCAGGCTGGAGGGTAGTGGTGCCATCATGTTGCCCAGGCTGGTCTCAAACTCCTGAGCTCAAACAGTCCTCCTGCCTCAGCCTCCCAAAGTGTTGGGATTACAGGTGTGAACCACCACACTCAGCCACATTGCTTATATTTCTTTTTTTTTAGATGGAGTCTTGCTATGTGACAGGCTGGAGTGCAGTGGTGCTATCTCGGCTCACTGCAACTTCTGCCTCCCAGGTTCAAGCAATTCTCCTGGTTCAGCCTCCCAAGTAGCTGGGATTACAGGCAGCTGCCACCACACCTGGCTAATTTTTATAGTTTTAGTAGAGATGGGGTTTCACCATGTTGGCCAGGCTGGTCTCGAACTTCTGACCTCATTATCCACCCGCCTCAGCCTCCCAAAGTGCTGGGATTATAGGCGTGAGCCACTGCGCCCAGCCTATATTTCTTATAGAAAGTACTTGGGGCTAGGCATGGTGGCTCATGTCTGTAATCCCAGCACTTTGGGAGGCCGAGACAGGTGGATCACTTGAGGCCAGGAGTTTGAGACCAGTCTGGTCAACATAGTGAAACATGATCTCTACTAAAAAAAATACAAAAATTACCCGGGCCTGGTGGTACATGCCTGTAATCCCAGCTACTCGGGAGCTGAGGCAGGAGAATCGCTTGAAGCCAGGAGGTGGAGATTGCAGTGAGCCAAAATGGTGCCACTGCGCTCCAACCTGGGTGACAGAGTGAGACTCCATCTCAAAAAAAAAAGGAAAGAAAGTATTGAGGCCAAGCATGGTAGCTCATGCCTGTAATTTCAGCGTTTTGGGAAACTGAGATGGGTGAATTGCTTGAGCTCAGGAGTTTGAGACCAGCATGGGCAATGTGGTGAAACCTGTCTCTACAAAAAATACAAAAAAAATTAACTAGGCATGGTGACATGTACCTGTGGTCCCAGCTACAAGGGATGCTGAGGTGGGAAGATTGCTTAAGCCCAGGAGCTTGAAGCTGCAGTGAGCCATGATCGTGCCACTGTACTCCAGCCTGGGTGGGTGAAAAGACACTGTCTTAAAAAAAAAAAAAAAAGGTACCTGAAATATATTAAGGGATTGCATGCTAATTAAATAATTCTGTGGCCAGGTACGGTGGCTCACCCCTGCAATCCCAGCACTTTGGGAGGCTGAGGTGGGCAGATCACCTGAGATCAGGAGTTCAAGACCAGTCTGGCCAACATAGTGAAACCCCATCTCTACTAAAAATACAAAAAATTAGCCAGATGTGGTGGCAAGTGCCTGTAATCCCAGCTACTTGGGAGGCTGAGGCAGGAGAATCGCGTGAACCCCGGAGGCAGAAGTTGCAATGAGCCAAGATCGCACCATTGCACTCCAGCCAGCCCTGGCAACACTGCAAGACTCCAACTCAAAAAAAAAAAAAATTCTGTATTTACTGAAGTAAAATGTTAAAGGAGTCCTATGGAATATTCTTTTGGAATGAGAAGTCAGAAGTACTGTGCCCTAGTCTTGGTTCTAGTACAGTATAAACTTAGATAAGTTTTGGGCCCCAGTTTTCTCACCTGTAAAATGAGAATATTGGACCAGATGATCTTCAGTGTTCCTTAACAAATCTAAAATCGCATCACTAAAATGTTTTGACATTTTATTTGAGGTTTTCTTGGTGAAAGATATATTTTTCTATTTTGAAGAACTTTTTGCAGAACTAAGTTTATTTTTCTCTATGATAAAATAGACTCGTGAAAGACAATTTAGAAACATAGAAAAGTAAAAAGAAAACAGAGGGAGGCATTCATAGAACCACCACCTTGAAGAGACAATTATTCATCTTTCTTCATCCTCTCTGCCTGCAACTCTATCTCCACCACTTCCATCAGTTAGGAGCCTCCATAAGCAGAGGTGAAAGACGCATCAAGTTTGTGTATTTGGACTTCAGCCATATTACTTACGGCTGCCTGACCCTATAAAGATGACATTCTAAGAGCTAAGAAATCACAGCTGTAGTTGAGAGAAGAAATCATCCATATTTCCAAGTTACAGGATGACAGTCATCTACTTCTATCAGCTAGAGGCTCCTGCCTAAGCAGCTAAAACCAGCAACGTAAATGGGAGACTAAGAAAGGGATGAGCAAGTTCTCATTTTCCTCACTCCAAAGCAGATGTTTCCAGAGGTAGAAGGCATTTCTTTCTTTTTTTCTTTTTTTTTTTTTGAGAAGGAGTCTCGCTCTGTTGCCCAGGCTGGAGTGCAGTGGCGTGATCACTGCAAGCTCCGCCTCCCGGGTTCACTCCATTCTCCTGCCTCAGCCTCCCAAGTAGCTGGGACTACAGGCGCCCGCCACCTCGCCCGGCTAATTTTTTGTATTTTTTTAGTAGAGACGGGGTTTCACCTTGTTAGCCAGGATGGTCTCCATCTCCTGACCTCATGATCCACCCACCTCGGCCTCCCAAAGTGCTGGGATTACAGGTGTGAGCCACCACGCCCAGCCGGTAGAAGGCATTTCAATAGCAGTAAGTGACTAGATTTTCTATTTTGTATATCCAATATAACCATAATAAAAGTAACATACCAATGAGAGAGATAAACTTGGATCTCCTCCAAGTCCACACCAGGTTCCCTAACAACTGGTTCACAGGAGACAACAGAATAGTATCATTCTGACTGAACTTCCCTTGTTAAGAAGGTGGCAGATGCAGACACATGTGCACAGGAAAGAGAGTGTGGATCTCCAAAGTGTGATATCCCATTCTCATTAGGTAAGAAGACAGCAAGCAGGATAATGAAGGAGCATCAGGTTTAAGCTGTCCCCTAAATGAGATTTCTAGTTGATCTGTCCCTGCCCCAGTCCCTGCCAGCCAAAACACAGGACAGACACCATGAAGACTGTCACTAGTGGTCCATGACTCCCATTTCAGCAGAATGACTGCTGAACCAAGGGATTCCCCCAGCTAGGCTCCTCGCAGATGAGAAATGCAACAGGATTACAAAAGAACCTGCAATTCTGCTTTAAGCAGCCAGCTACACTGTATGAAAAAGGATTACAGGAAAGAGCCCTCAGGGACTGAACACATCTCCCATTCCCACCCGTCACTGAAACTAGGGAAAAGTTATTAAACCACAGGAGCTAGAGTGTGATCCACAGCAATCAAGTCCTGCCTGCAGCTGTGAATGCAGACAAATTGGAGATGAGTCCCTGCAGCTCCTTCGTGCATGAACGCGCACACACACACTTACAGGGAAATGCTCTACTGCAGTAAAGAGTGACAGTAAAGAGCCACAAAGGCAAGGCAGAGTCAGAGATCCTCCCCAGCAGCCCCACCAGAACCCCTGCATTGTTGGTTGTTCTAGGTCTGGAGACTCCTCCCTGGTTTTGTTCTTCAGTTGAATTAGGAGTCTCTTAAAGACATCCCAAATTGCCTCATTTTATGCAGTTTCTCTGAAGCAAGAAAATAAGCAGTTGGGGGAGGTGAAACTTACGTAAGATTCAAGGTACACAGGGCTTTCCTGGGCCGGGCTCTTCTGCCTGAAAGAGGAGCCCCATGGGGCTGGGCTGAGAGAAATGAAGCAGATTGGAGTCTCCCTAAGAGCTCTGGGCAACACTTCCACCTTTTACCATAGCTTTTACAAGAGGAAGAAAACAGGCTGGGTCGCAGCCCCTAGAGAAGCAGAGACCCCTTTGTGACCTGATTCAGAGACAGCTGCTCTTGGATTTTATAAGTACTCATCCCTGAGACCAGGCTCAGCTCCGTATTAGGAGACAGCTTCTATGACTAAATTGCTAGTTAAAACGAGTTCACACTGATAGCCTAGGAGGCTGGGCATACTTGGGTACACTGACAGTCTCCATCCGTGGATCCTTCTCTCATCATTCTACTGAGACCCTGATGAAGGCTAACCAAATGCAGCTGCTGAGTCAGGAGGGCGCAGACTTGACCTACCCCTCAAACACCAAATTGTTTCCTTTGCCACAAAACAGGCTTCTCATTCCACCAAATACTACCCTAAATGCCAGCCCCTGTAGTGTGTCCTACAAAGGGGCTGTGCACTTTCCCCAGAAAAAACAAGCTAACCACAATTCCTCACGTTGGCATAGCCTTCAGATCACAAACTCCCAGGGGATGGCTTGGATTACAGCTTTCAGATTTAGAAATGCTCGGGGTGGGAGGAGTAGTATGAACCCTAGACCTCAGTGAAAAGAGGGCAAAGAAAACCTCTCTTCCCACATTAGAGCTGAAAGAGGAGGTTGATGAGTTTTTTTCTTTTCTTTCTGAAAGACTGCCATCATCAGAGTCACAACCAGCTGAGGGACTGGAAATCACTTTGGTTCATCTGCAGCCCCCAGACTAGCTGAATTTTCCAGGATAAAATTAGTGAACATGGCAACCAAGACAACACAGCAGTTGGCACTAATTAGCTCCCTGGGTGACAACTTTTGGTAGGAGTCAGTAGAGATCTTCATTTTTACTATCTAAACTGGAACCTAGGCTCCAGGGTCCTATTCCTTCAGTAATCTAATGTCTTTGGGAATTCTTCTGCTAAATTTCTGTAATATTCTAATGGAGGAGGAAAAAAACAGTAAGATACTAGCTAATATAGATTGAGTGCCAGGTCCTGTTTGAAGTATTTGGCATATATTATCTCATTTAATTATTACAACAACCAATATTATCCCCATTTTACAGATAAAAAATGAAACAAAGGTTTTGTACTTTGCCTAAGGCTACATCACAGGTAAGTTGCAGACCTACATACATATCTGACATATAGCAGAGGAGTTAGGTTCAACATAATGACGTGGGTACTAGGAAAGAGGTTGCAGAGGGCAAGCGTGTGATGCCAGTAACCAGACTGACTTCACTTGGGAAGGCTGATCCTTGTTTCTGGAGATGAGACTGTGCCTACAAATAGACAATAGGAGATGTCTTTCCAAAGTCTCTGCTTTGGCCCCCTACTCCCCCACCCCAGGAACAGTGTTCTTTGAAAACAGTAAATCAGTTAATGGACTGGGTCTGGCCACGATGAACACCACAGGGCCTGCTAGAAGACCTAGTTCGTAACAAGCACTGCAGAGGGAGGTCTATTCTTGAAGGGGAAATTTCCCCAGGAGCTGGCAGGGGCTTCTAAATACCCGAAAAGATCCCTCCAACGTTCCTGACTGAATGAATGGAGGGCAGGATACCACCTTTCTAAAAGGGGCATAGTGGCCCTCCCCAGGGGCCAGGGATGGAGTTCTTGTTAGATGCTACGTAAGGAACGTGAGTGCCTTACATCCCCAGGAGAGAAAGGACAGAAGCGAAGTGAGGGGGTAAGGGGAGCCAGACAGATGCAGGGGGCAGTATCCCAAGGGGATGACGAGAGCTCAGCATCCCCACTTCCCGACTCTACAGCCGATTCCAGTTACCCCCAAAAGCACCGTTCACAGTAGGGAGACTGAAAGCACCCCGTCTTCCAATCGTTTCCCAGCGCCCGGAGGTGAGAGCTTTCCTAGGAGGGCAGTGGTGCGCCCCTGGAGGGTTCTTCGCGGCCACGGTCTGCCTCACTCTCCCTCGCCTCCCTGGCATCCCGAGCCTCAGCCCCCTCCCCGCCGCAGCTCTGCCGAGACCCCCGGGGGCGCGCCGCTCACCTCGCTCATCTCCGCAGCTGCACAGGGCGCTCCAGGCGCGGCACGCACAGGTGAGGCGAGGGTCCCTCGGGGCTCCGCGGGCGACAGCTGAGAGTTGCCGGGCTCTGCGACAGGGGTTACGGTTTACCAGGAGAGGCGAGTTAGTGCAGAGAGCCGCTGCTCTGGTGCTGGCACCCGGGATTCTCCGTCGCCCGGCTCCGGCCAGACGACCCTCTTCGACCCGTCCTGTCAGAGCCTCTCGGCGCGCCGCCTCCGACCCCATCTTTTATACTCAGCTCGGTACCCGCCTCCAGCCCGACCAATAGAAGCTCCTCCTACCGTAGCATGACAGCCTCTTGCATCCAATGCTGGCAGGTTTAGAGGTCTGCTGCATTTCCAAACTAGGGTAAGACAGAGAGCGGGAAGGAGGGGGAGACCATCGGGGATGTGCGGACGGAAAATGAACCAGGGGGAGCAAAAAAAGAGAGGAAGGAAGGAGATGTACACGAAGAAAGCAAGGGGGGGAGTGGAATGGAAGGAGTGTGTGAGTCTGAGAAAGAGAAGAGCTGGAAGGAAATTAAGAGGGTACGCGGAAAGCAGGAAACAGTGAATGAAAGGGGTAAAGCCAAGAGATGTTGCAGATTAAGATTTTGTAGTAAGATAGCACCGTGGACCAGAGAACAGCACAAGAGAGGGAGGAAGGCTATGGGAAGAGAGAGAGAGAGACAGAATGAGAGAAAGAGAGAGACTGGAGCAAATGGACAGTGTTCTTCCGCAAAGAACAGAGAAATTGTGAAGTGCCTGTTTGATGTGGAAGATCATAGATCTTAGGAGTTGGAAGACATTTTAGGATTCATCAAATCCTACTGTGTCCGGAGTTAGTTCCTTCTGGTGGGTTCTGGGTCTCGCTGACTTCAAGAATGAAGCTACAAATGTTGGCAGTGAGTATTACAGCTCTTAAAGGTGGCACTGGACCCAAAGAGTGAGTGAGTGAGTGAGTGAGCGAGCAGCAGCAAGATGTATGGTGAAGAGCGAAAGAACAAAGCTTCCACAGTTTGGAGGGGACCTGAGCCGGTTGCTGCTGCTGGCTGAGGTGGCCAGCTTTTTTTTCCTTATTTGTCTGAGCCCATGTCCTGCTGATTGGTGCATTTTACAGAGTGCTGATTGGTTCATTTTACAAACCTCCAGCTAGTGCTGATTGCTGCGTTTTACAATCCTAGCTACAGAGTGCTGATTGGTGCATTTTACAATCCTCTTGTAAGACAGAAAAGTTCTCCAAGTCTCCACCCGACCCAGAAGTCCAGCTGGCTTCACCTCTCAATCTCCCCTCTAAACAGGACACCCCAACTGCTGTTGGAAATTGGGTGATGACCACGCTAGGTAGGGGTCATCTATCTAGCGTGGTCATCCTGCTGGATAGGGGCAAAGAAGGGGCCCTGCAGTGGTAGTATCCTCCGGAGGGGAACTCTCTAGGCCAGCCAAAGGGTCAGTGGGTTGGTCCAGGGGTCCTCAGTAGAAGTTGTTATTGAGCTCATTTGGGGTTCTATTTGTAAGACCATCTGTAGTTTGATGGCATCAATCCTGGAGGAAACAAATTCGACAAGGAGGTTAAAAATACAGGGCCCAAAGGGGAGTAATAGCAAGATGGCTGTCAGGGGACATAGAAATGGGAGAAGCCATGCTGCCCACCTCCAGAGGTTGGTATAAGAGTTTGAAAGGCATTGTCTGATTTCAGAAGCCTCTTCCTGTAAACACCAGGCGGTGTCTCATGCTATCCCTGACTGGTTAGTATAAAAGCAACACTCTTCCCCTAAGAAGGTGCAAAGTCCTCCTTTCTCAGCAGTGAGGAGGTCTAAGCCTCAGCGGTTTTGGAGAGTCACTGCTGCCAAAGAGTCTATTTGGGATTGTAGAGTAAGGATAGATTTTGTTATTTCTTATAAACTGTCTGAGAAATCCTTTGAGGGTGTGTGGTAGTAGGATAATGAAGCAGATAAACCTGCTGTTCTGGTTCCTGCAGCAGCGGCCATTCCTAACCCTATAAGTAGGGGTATTAGTTGTATGGCTCTGCGCTGATGGAAGCTTTGAGAGGCACTGATAGGGTCTGATTTCCACAAGATTAGAAGTTAGGATAATACGTGTTACACTGTTAACTTTTAGCAAACTACTTTTCTTGAAAACCTTGTAAGTTTGGGATTTCAATTATTCTTTGCTATTAATAAGACTTCCTTCAGCCCATATTAACTTAAAATTGGTATAGATGGCTCCTTCCTGATTCTGTAAGTACTTTCAGGTTTGGCTGAGTGCAAACAGCTCACATGTTTGAGCACACCAATTATTAGGCAATTATCCTAACTCTGCTTCTATAAGAGTTGCCTTCTCACTTACCAAATACCCATTGTGTCTTTTTCCCTTAATCGCCCAGGAGGAACCATCTATTATCCCGTCCTGGAGGGAGTTCTTCGTAGGTCTAGTTAGACGTTTATATGGTAATTAATTAAGATTTAGATTCCCTGTTAGGAAACCTACTGGGTTAAGGGATTTTTGATAGGAAGGCTACGGGCTGTCAGTGGCCTCAGTGCTTTTGGACTACACTGTTGTTTACACTGACAACAGGGTGGTATTGGAGTGTTATAGGGTCACAGAGAAGACCTTCAATTATCAATTATAGGTTTTAAATTTACTCTGGCTTCTAAAGGAATAGGGTGTGTGGGGAAAAGAAAGAGATCAGACTGTTACTGTGTCTATGTAGAAAGAAGTAGACATAACAGACTCCATTTTGTTCTGTACTAAGAGAAATTCTTCTGCCTTGAGATGCTGTTAATCTGTAATCCTAGCCCCAACCCTGTGCTTGCAGACATGTGCTGTGTTAACTCAAGGTTTAATGGATTTAGGGCTGTGCAGGATGTGCTTTGTTAAAAAAAGTGCTTGAAGACGATATGCTTGTTAAAAGTCATCGCCATTCTCCAATCTCAAGTACCCAGGGACACAATACACTATGGAAGGCCACAGGGACCTCTGCCTAGGAAAGCCAGGTATTGTCCAAGATTTCTCCCCATGTGATAGCCTGAGATATGGCCTCCTGGGAAGGGAAAGACCTGACTATTACCCAGCCAACACCCTGTGAAGGGTCTAAGCTAAGGAGGATTAGTAAAAGAGGAAGGCCTCTTTGTAGTTGAGATAAGAGGAAGGCATCTGTCTCCTGCTCATCCCTGGGAATAGAATGTCTTGGTGTAAAACCCAATTGTATGTTCTATTTACTGAGATAGGAGAAAACCGTCTCAGGGTTGGAGGTGAGACATGCTAGCGACAATACTGCTCTTTAATGCACCAAGATGTTTGTGTACACACACATCAAAGCACAGCACCTTTCCTTTAACGTACCTATGACACAGAGACCTTTACTCTCATGTTTTCCTGTTGACCCTCTTCCTACTATTGCCCTATTGCCCTGCCACATCCCCCTCTCCGAGATGGTAGAGATAATGATCAATAAATACTGAGGGAACTCAGAGACCAGTGCCAGCACCGGTCCTCAGTCCTCGGAACTCAGAGACCAGTGCTGGCACGGGTCCTCCGTATGCTGAGTGCCGGTCACCTGGGACCACTTTTCTTTCTCTGTACTTTGTCTCTGTGTCTTATTTTCTTTTCTCAGTCTCTTGTCCCACCTGACGAGAAACACCCACAGGTGTGGAGGGGCTGGCCACCCCTTCAAGGGTGCACTGTTTTTTCTTTACTACTTCTCTCTCTCTCTTTCTCTCTTTCCTTCTCTGACTTTCTGTCTTTCCCCTCTCCCTTTCTCTTTCTGTCTGTCTCTTCCACTCCCTCTCTCAATCTTTGACTTTCTGTCTCTTTCTCTCTTTCTTTACTGGTCTTTCCCTGCCTCTGCCAGCCGCTTATGCTGCTGTTCTCCCCTCTCCTTCTCCTTTGGCTTCGGCAGTGTAAGACTGCCACCTCCTTGGGGTTTTGCACTAACTTGGGGTTTTGCAATAACTCCATGATTTCCTTGTGATATTTGATGGGGGTTCCCCCAGAGGTTAGGAAGTCCCTTTCTTTCCGTATTGCAGCATGGGCATGCAGAATTAGATAAGCATACTTGATATCTGCATACACATTTATTCTTTTTCCCTTTCCCAGTTCTAAGGCTCTGGTAAGTGCCACTAGTTCTGCTAACTGGGCACTGGACCCTGGGGGAAGAGGCTTACTTTCAAGTACTGTTACATCACTAACTACGGCATAACCTGCCCTTTGTATCCCATTCTCCACAAATGAACTTCCATTGGTAAATAGGTTAAGGTCAGGATTAGCTAAGGAGACTTCTAAAAGATCCTCTTGGGCGGCATAAGTCTGGACTGTAATTTGTTGGCAGTCATAAGAGATGTTGACAGTCATGCTCGATTGGTTCTCCATCCTCTGGGAGAAAAGTAGCAGGGTTAAGGGCTGCACACGTGTGTATTTGAAGCACCGGTCCCTCAAATACACAAGGAGTAGTGCCTGGTGTCTCAGCAGGCAGTTGTCTGATAGCCATAAACTTCCTTTGGCACCTAGTGTGCCATTTATATCATGAGTAGTCCAGACAGTGAGATCATGTCCTTGTATTATTTTGATAGCCTCTGATATTAAGACAGCCACTGCCACAACTACCCATAAACAGTGATGCCAGCCTTTTGCTACTATATTAATTTCCTTACTTAGGTATGCCACTGGTTGTGGGGTTGTCCTACGAGTCTGAGTAAGGACTCCAAGAGCTATTCCTGCTCTCTCTGTGACATGTAAAGAGAAGTTTTGTCCTGTGGGAAGGCTTAAGGCTGGAGCTTGTACTAGGGCCTGCTTTAAGGTCTTGAAGGCTGTTTCTGCCTCTGGTTTCCATTCTACTAGATAGGTATTTGCCCTCTGGGTCTCCTTGATTAGAGTATAGAGGGGCCTGGCTATCTCACTGTCTCCAGGAATACATAGTCAGCAAAAGCTGGTGATTCCAAGGAACCCCTGAAACTGTTTTAATGTCTTAGGGCAAGGATAAGCCAGTATAGGCTGTATTCATTCTTTGCTGAGAGCCCTGGTTCCTCTGGCTAAGATTAGGTCTGGATATTTGACTTGTTGTAGGCAGAGCTGGGCCTTTCATTTAGATGCCTTGTACCCTTGATTAGCCAGAAAGTTCAGGAGATCTAGAGTAGCCTGCTGGCATGAGGCTTCCAAACTGGTAGCCAAAAGTAAATCATCCACATACTGAAGGACCAGAGTGCCTGGACTTGAGAAGTGGCCTAGATCTTGGGCCAGTGCCTGACCAAACAGATGAGGGCTATCCCTAAACCCTTGGGGCAAGACTGTCTACGTAAGTTGGGACGTGTGGTCTGTGGGATCCTCAAAGGCAAAGAGAAACTGGGAGTCAGAGTGCAGGGGAATACAGAAGAAGGCATCCTTGAGGTCCAGAACAGTGAACCATTCTGCTTCCTCTGGTATTTGAGAGAGCAGGGTATAGGGGCTGAGTACAACTGGATATAGAGGAATTGCTGCCTCATTGATCAGTCTAAGATCTTGAACTAGTCTCCTAGAATTGGGGTGTTGCTGGGACTGCTGCATTTTCTTATTAAGCCTTGAGCTTTTAAATGTCTAACAATATCCTGTAATCCTTTATGAGCTTCAGGCCTTAAGGGATATTGCCTTTGATAAGGAAAAGTGGTGGGATCTTTTAGCCTGCTTTGGACTGGGTGGGCATTTTTTGCCCTTCTGAATTGTCCTTTCAATGCCCAGACTTCAGAGTTGATTCCCTCCTCAAGCAGGGGACAACAAATGTGTAACTTGTTCCCCACATTCATGTAGATAATAGCTCCAGCTTTGGCTAATATGTCCCTCCCTAATAAGGATGTGAGACTTTCAGGCATAACAAGAATGGCATGTGAAAACAGCAAAGTTGGCCGGGCACGGTGGCTCACGCCTGTAATCCCAGCACTTTGGGAGGCCGAGGCAGGCGGATAACCTGAGGTTGGGAGTTTGAGACCACCCTGACCAACATGGAGAAACCCTGTCTCTACTAAAAATTCAAAATTAGCTGGGTGTGGTGGCCTATAATCCCAGCTGCTCGGGAGGCTGAGACAGGAGAATGGCTTGAACCCAGGAGGTGGAGGTTGCAGTGAGCCAGAGATCACGCCATTGCACTCCAGCCTGGGCAACAAGAGTGAAACTCCATCTCAAAAAAAAAAAAAGAAAAGAAAAAGAGCAAAGTCTCCCAATTACAACTGAGGAGGGGGGAGAAATACCTGGTTACAGGCTGTCCCAGGATTCCTCAGATGGCAACGGGCCTTGAGGACAGCTGTCCGGGACAAGAGATTAACACTGAGAAAACAATGCCAGTGTCCAGGAGAAAGTCAATTTCCTGGCCCACAATGGTTAAATGTACCCAGGTGACGACATGAGCTGGCACTTGCCCCGGTCACCCTCAGTGCTGTTGTTGGATCATCTGGTTGGGGGCTTCTGGCCCAGAGAACCTTGTCCTCTGGGGCAGTGCTCCTTCCAGTGATTGCCTCAGCATAGCGGACATGGGTGAGGGGGCAGCTTGTTTCTTGTTGGACAATCTTTTTTAAAGTGTCCTTGCAAACCACACTGATAACACGCCCTACCAGGTGATTGGCCTACTCCATTTTCTGTCGTCTGAACCACCAAGGTTTGTCTGAGGGCCATGACTAAGGCTGCGGCCTTTCTCTGATCTCACTTTTCCTTTTCGGCCTGTTCCTCTTCATCCCTATTATAGAACACTGAAGTTGCCAGGTTTAATAATGCCTCCAGATTTTGTTCAGGGCCCAGGGCTCGCTTTTGGAGCTTTCTCCTGATATCTGTGGCTGATTGGGTAATGAACTCATCTTTTAGGAACAATTGACGCTTGAGGGAGTCCGGTGACAGGGGAGTATACTTTCTTAAGGCCTCCCATAGCCGCTGGAGGAAGGCAGAAGGATTTTCTTCCTTTCCCCGGGTTATGATGGACATCATCTCCTTAGTCCTTCTAGAACACAAGTCAGCAGCAGATGTTTACGACTCCAGTCCCCATGATCTGAGTCAAGGTCCCAGTGGGGATCTATACAGGGAACGGCTTGCTGATCAATAGGGAATTTGTCCCTTTCCAGGTATCTCCAAACTCTCAGGCTGCAGCTAAAGCCACATTCTTTTCATTAAAGGCCAGGGTTTGATCTAACAATAGCATGACATCTCTCCAAGTGAAGTCAAAGGCTTACCCTAGACCCTGTGGGACATCTATGTACCTATCAGGATCATCTGAAAACTTCCCCAGATCTACCTTGATCTGCTTTTTTTTTTTTTTGAGATGGAGTTTCGCTCTTGTTGCCCAGGCTGGAGTGCAATGGTGCAATCTCAGCTCACCACAACCTCTGCCTCCCAGGTTCAAGCGATTCTCCTGCCTCAGCCTCCCGAGTAGCTGGAATTACAGGCATGCACCACCACACCCAGCTAATTTTTTTGTATTTTTAGTACAGATGGTGTTTCTCCATGTTGGCTTGGCTGGTCTCAAACTCTCGACCTTAGGTGATCTGCCCGCCTCAGCCTCCCAAAGTGCTGGGATTACAAGCATGAGCCACCATGTCCAGCCCTTGATCTGCTTTAAATCAAAGGGGGAGAAGGGGACATGTACCTGGGTTGGGCCAAATTCCCCTCCCCCTGCAGCTTGAAGGGGTACGTAACTGATAGCCTGGGGGTTTTTGTGGTCCCTTGGAGATTTCTTTGCTTGTTTCCTTCTAGGTAGGGGAGATTAGAGCAGGCTTATCATTAGTAGGAAGGGGAGCTATAGGGAGGCTAGCCTATGGGGGTAAGCTGAGAGGTCTTTTTGTGGGATGTAAATTGCAGGCTTTGCATAGTTATGGATTCTCCTTCAATGAAAAGAAAGTTTGGACATAAGGTATTTCACTCCATTTGCCTTCCCTCTTACAGGAAAGGTCAAGCTGCAGGATAGTATTGTAATTTATACTTCCCTCAGGTGGTCATTTTTCCCCATCAGAGAGAGAATATTGGGGTCAGCCCATAGTGCAGGAAAAAAAATGAGCTGCCTCTTTCTCAGGATTTGAGGGTCAAATTGGTCCCAAAGGCTTAGGATGCATTTCAAGGGTGAGCCTGTTGATGCCTGAGTGTTTCCCATTTGAAAGGTTTGTTTTTCATCTCCCGCCCAAGAACCCACAATGGTCCCTGGACCCTGCTGATTGGAATAGTTGTGCTCACCGACGCAGCGGCAGAAACACTAGTTTTCCTCCTAAACCACAAAGAGGACCAAGAAAAATCTGATTTAGTGGCCTTTACCAACAACGCATTCTCAAAAACCTGTTAGAGTCCTAAGTGTTATCTCCTGGTAGTATTGGGACCTTACCCCTGTCCTATAAAGATGATATGCCCCAGAAATGGAGTGGAGGGCCATACCCTGAGGGAGGAAAGGGATCTCCAGGGTTGGAAGAGTGACGCCTTTTGTCCTCACTTCTCATCAAATGAATAGGAAGGATATCATTTCTGAGGCTCCCCATATCCTAGCTTTAGGAATAGCCTTTGTTAGGCCCGCTTGTCTGAGGAGGGATCCTAAAAGGATAGTTGGTCTTCCCATCTGACATGGCTTTGGGCAAAAATTATGTCTAATTGGTGAGCCTGGGTGCCTAAAGAAAGGAACTGAGTCCTGAAATTTATACTAGAAGTCATTCTTATAGGAGAAACTAGAAAAGCACCAGAGGCAGGGAGTAATTTTTAGAAGTGGGACTAGCCTCAGAGAAGACACACGGGAAGAAGTTGTCTGACAGGCGTTAGAACCCAGGAGGCAAGGGTCAGGATAGACAGGATAGATGGACGGGTCTTGCTTGGGCAATGTGACTTTGACAGTTCGGCTCATGGCTACAGGGTCAACTAACTTTTTGTCAGGAACCCGGACCTGAATGGGTTTCCTCTCTGTGGACCCTTGGCTCAGCCCAGAAGTACAGGAAAAGTGAAAGCTGGTTCCAGGCAAACCAATGCTCCCAACTCAGAAGAGTCGGGGGTTGTTAGAGAGCCCTTTTCCAGAAAGCCTGACACCCGTGTCTTTAGTCCGGGGGCCATGCTAGTTGCTTTTAACTGGCCGACAGGTGCCCAGCGTTTAGCCCCCGAATTCTAAGGAAAAATAGAACAGACTAGCAAGTGAAAGGGGTCCAATGGTACTCACCACTTGGCAATAGTCCCATCTAGGTTGCCAAGATGTGTCCAGAGTTGTTCCTTCCGGTGTTTTCTTGGTCTTACTGACTTCAAGAATGAAGCCACGGACCTTCACGGTGTTACAGCTCTTAAAGGTGGCATGGACCCAAAGAGTGAGCAGCAGCAAGATTTATTGTGAAGAGCGAAAGAACAAAGCTTCCACAGCATGGAAGGGGACCGAAATGGGTTGCTGCTGCTGGCTGGGGTGGCCACCTTTTATTCCCTTATTTGTCCCCACCCATGTCTTGCTGATTGGTCCATTTTACAGAGTGCCGATTGGTCCATTTTACAAACCTCTAGCTAGCTACCGACCGCTGATTGGTTCATTTTACAATCCTAGCTACAGAATGCTGATTGGCGCATTTTACAATCCTCTTGTAAGATGGAAAAGTTCTCCAAGTCCCCACCCAACCCAGAAGTCCAGCAGGCTTCACTTCTCACTACCTCCCACACAATGTGAAAAACAAAAAACTCGCTCCAACAAAATGAAGGTCTCCAGTGTCCCCTTGAATAGGTAAATGATGCCCCACAAAAGTTAATTTACAACTGTTTATTAATTCAATCTCAGTCTGACAATGTGCTCTCCACTGTGTCAAGGCTGTGAAGCTGTTTTTAAAAAGACACTTCTTAAGACCTTGCACCTATCATTTCCATTAAAATATGCAAGTCCTGTCTCCTAGAGCCTAGCTTGTTTTTTCACACATTTCAGGTAGCAACTCACCATCTGGTGGTCCATATTTGAGTACCCAAACTAGCCAAGTGGACTCTGTCAGAGTGTATGCGGCAGATGTGAAAGATGGGCCCCACAATCCGATCTATATAATTTGTTACTAAATAGTTACTATGCTGTGGGCTGGGCGCAGTGGCTCACGCCTGTAATTCCAGCAGTTTGGGAGGCCAAGGCAGGCGGCTCACCTGAGGTTGGGAGTTTGAGACCAGCCTGACCAACATGGAGAAACCCCGTCTCTACTAAAAATACAAAATTAGCCGGGCGTGGTGGTGCATGCCTGTAATCCCAGCTACTCGGGAGGCTGAGGCAGGACAATAGCTTGAACCCGGGAGGCAGAGGTGCAGTGAGCTGAGATCGTGCCATTGCACTCCAGCCTGGGCAACAAGAGTGAAGCTCCATATCAAAAAAAAGAAAAAAAAAGTTCCTATGCTAAATAATTTTAAGGAAACAATATGATTGGGGAAGATGAGAAGAAATAGAACACCTGGTAAAAGTCATGAACTTTCCGATAACTTCAGTTGCTATTCTTGTTTATCTAAATATCTAGCTTTCTGTTCTTCTTTAAAGAAATCCTTTAGGCCGGGCGCGGTGGCTCAAGCCTGTAATCCCAGCACTTTGGGAGGCCGAGACGGGCGGATCACGAGGTCAGGAGATCAAGACCATCCTGGCTAACCCGGTGAAACCCCGTCTCTAGTAAAAAATACAAAAAAATAGCCGGGCGAGGTGGCGGGCGTCTGTAGTCCCAGCTACTCGGGAGGCTGAGGCAGGAGAATGGCGTAAACCCGGGAGGCGGAGCTTGCAGTGAGCCAAGATCCGGCCACTGCACTCCAGCCTGGGCGACAGAGCGAGACTCCGTTTCAAAAAAAAAAAAGAAATCCTTTAAATTATCATGCCTATAATACTCCTAGGCATTGTAAAACCTCTTAGCCTACTTAGAGCTTCAGTCAGCCAAGGCCACTTTCAGCTTTAGCAGTTATACCCTTTTGATGATTTCTTTCATTGCCTGTTATAACTGTGTCATTAATAGTAGAGCTTCTCTCAGTCAGCAACCATTGATCTCTTCTCAACAACCAGATTCAGGTAAGACCTCAAATAGTCCTTTCTGTAGCTAGATCCCATTTGCTTTTACATTTCCTCTGCTAAGTCAGAAAAAGAGAACATGGAAAAAAGATCACGTCTTTTCCCTCATCCACCTGAAATCCTCTGACTCTCACTTTCCAATGGGAATCCAGTTGCCTAAGTTACTAAGTTTCTAACTAGGATAGCTCCTACACACTCTATAAAACCTACTACTCCAACTTCCCCCACTGTTCTAATGAACCATTAATTAGCGTCAAAAGCTCATCTATAGTGAAGCAGACCTTTCCAAAGTTCTTAAACAGCTATGAAGATTATTAAGAGAATTCAAGATCTGAGATCAGGGATCAGTAACCTTTTTCTGTATCAACCAGATGATAAATATTTTAGGCTTTGCAGGCCACATATGTTCTCTGTCAAGACTACTTAAGTCTCCCTTTATAGCTTGAAGGAGGACATAGACGGCCAGGCGCGGTGGCTCACGCCTGTAATCCCAACACTTTGGGAGACCAAGGGGGGTGGATCACGAGGTCAGGAGATCGAGACCATCCTGGTGAAACCCTGCCTCTTCTAAAAATACAAACATTAGCCAGGTGTGGTGGCATGTGCCTATAGTCCCAGCTACTTGGGAGGCTGAGGCAGGAGAATCGCTTGAACCAGGGAGGCAGAGGTTGCAGTGAGCTGAGATCACGCCACTGCACTCCAGCCTGGCAACAGAGTGAGACTCCATCTCAAAAAAAAAAAAAAAAGAAAGAAAGAAAGAAAGAGGACATAGACAATATGTAAACAAATAGCTGTGGCTATGTTCTAGTAAAACTTTATTTGTGGACACTAAAGTTTAAATTTCATGTAATTTTTATGTGTTACAAAATATTCTTCCTTAAAAAATGTTTAATATTAATGTAAAACCATTCTTAGCTCACAGGCAGCAGGCCAGATTTGGCTCATAGGCCATAAATTGCCAATCTCTGCCTCAGATGACTAAATGCCCAACTATGCTCCAACAGTAAATTGTATAATAATAAATAACAATAAGTCATGCCAGGTGTGGTGGCTCACACCTGTAATCCCAGCACTTTGGGAGGCCAAGGCGGGTGGATCACCTGAAGTCAGGAGTTCAAGACCAGCCCAGCCAACATGGTGAAACACCACCTCTATTAAAAATACAAAAATTAGCTGGGTGGTGGCGGGTGCCTGTAATCCCAGCTACTCAGGAGGCCGAGGCATGGGAATCGCTTGAAACCCTGGAGGCAGAGGTTGCAGTGAGCTGAGATCCCGCCACCGCACTCCAGCCTAGGGCATAGAGCAAGACTCTGTCTCCAAAAAAAGAAATAGTAATAAGTCAAAGAAGACAGGCGCGGTGCAGTGGCTCACTCCTGTAATCCTAGTACTTTGGAAAGGCCAAGGCGGGCAGATCACTTGAGGCCAGAAGTTCAAGACCAGCCTGGCCAACATGACAAAACCCTGTCTCTACTGAAAATTGGCCAGGCATGCTGGCGCACGCCTGTAGTCCTAGCTACTCGGTTGGCTGAGGCATGAGAATCGCTTGAACCCAGGAGGTGAAGGTTGCAGTGAGCCAAGATCATGCCACTGCACTTCAGCCTGGGCAACAGAGCAAGACTCTGTCTCAATAAATGAATGAATGAATAAATAAATAAATAAGTCAAAGAAGACAGGCATCAGCTGGGACCAAAATAATCAAAAACTTCCTGGGGAAAGTGAAATTTGGGTTAGGCCTTAAAGGAAGAGTAGAATATAAACAAATGGAGAACAGGAGAGAAGAAGGAGGAAAAGATGTGTCTCTCTGGTATCTGGATGACAATAAGAAAAAAATGGTGAAAGAAAACTCAGGTTTTGAATGGAGAAATTGCAGGAGATATGGCAGGGTCCTGAGTATCAGAATAAGGAATTTAAATTTAGCCTTCATACAAATAGCACCTTTAGGTTATTCTTGCAGAAGAAACATGGGACTGATTTGACAAGAGAAACACGAAGAGCAGGAAGGCCAAGATGGGGACGCTGCAGTTGTACAAAGTGTAGGATCCTGGGTGAGTGTAGTGACAGTAACAGAAGAGAAGACACAGCATCAAGAAACACATGACATAAGAAATCTACAAGACTTGGTGACTAGAAAGATTTAGAGGAGGATTCACAGTGACTTTGGAATTCAAGATTGGGAAATTGGGAAAATTCTTCAATCTTTCATCGGCTGTTAAGCACACATTATGACCAGGACAGATGCTGAGTGTTGGGGTAGAAAAACCTACACAACATACAGCTTATGGTGTAGTAGGGGAGAGACAGTCATGTGAATGCAAAGGCATGGTATTGTCATAGGTTACCTGATAGAAGTCTGGGCAAGTACAGTGGGAGTCCAGAGAAAGGAACAGAATGAAATGTAATCTGCAGAGGCATCAGAAGTGACTACTCAACCTGAGCCACACAGTGAGACTCCATCTCTACAAAAAATAAAAATAAAAATTAGCTGAGTGTGGTAGTGTGTACCTCTAGTCCCAGCTACTTAGGAGGCTGAGGCAGGAGGATTGTTTGAGCTCAGGAGGTTGACGCTGCATTGAGCCATGATGGCACCACTGCATTCCAGTCTGGGTGACAGAGTGAGACCCTGTCTCAAAAAAATAAAAATAACAAAGAGTGACTACTAAGAACAGCAAGATTTGACCAGGCACAGTGACTCATGCCTGTAATTGCAGCACTTTGAGAAGCCGAGGCAGGAGGATCCCTTGAGCCCAGGAGTTCAAGACCAGCCTGGGCAACATAGTGAGACCCCATATCTACAAAAAATAAAAATAAATTAAAAAAATAAAAATAAAAAGAACAGCAAGATTTCCTGGAACTAAAGTTGTAGATTTTGGAGACATTCACATACTGAGATGAGGGTAAACGAAATGAAGCATATAAACTGTGAACTGTGATGTTAAAATATTAGACATTTTTACTTTTTACCAGAGCCTCATGTAGAAATTAAGCATTAGGGAAGAACATGAAAGAAGGGTAGGAAGGTTAAGATCAAGTTTAGGTCACGGGCGTGGGGGCTCACACCTGTAATCCCGACACTTTGGGAGGCGAAGGCAGCTGGATCATTTAAGACCAGGAGTTTGAGACCAGCCTGACCAACATGGCGAAACCCTGTCTCTACTAAAAGTACAAAAATTAGCCAGGTGTGGTGGCGGGCGCCTGTAATCCAAGCTACTCTGGAGGCTGAGGCACAAGGCTTGTTTGAGCCCAGGAAGTGGAGGTTGCAGTAAGCCAAGATCACACCACGGCACTCCAGGCTTGGTGACAGAGCAAGACTCCGTCTCAAAATTTTTTAAAAAAGGAGCATTTGGGAACAAAAAACCCCACAGTTTCCAGAGTTTTCGTAGTTTTTCCTAACTCATGGGCCTAGAAAAAAGAAGGATCAATTAGAGAAGAAAGAAACAAAGACCTATTAGAAATACAAATGGAGAACCGAGAATACGTAACATCATAGAGGTTAGTGAGAAAAAGTTTCAAAGAAGAGAAAGTAGTTGTTAGGAGGTCAAAAGCAGAAGGGAGGATGGTTGATTGGGAGAAACATGAAAGAAAGCCCATTGAATTCAATAGACCATAGGAGATTGGTGGTAAATTTAAAGAAAGAAGATTAAAACCAGATTATAAGGCTCAAAAGAAAGGAACTCCTCCTGTTCAAAGAAGTGTTTGTGCCAGAATATGGGAGGCTAAACAGGACATAACAGGCCCAGACTGGATATTTGGCTTGATAGATACTTGAGTGAGGTCAGCCAGATAGCAAATGCAAACATAGCAAGTAGGAACAGCAGTTAGGAACAGTTCAGAAGTATGAAAGGAGTCAGGAATAGGACTAGAAGACTAATGTGAGTCTGGCCAGGCAGGAGGATTGCTGGAGCCAAGGAGTTCAAGACCACCCTGGGCAATATAGTGAGACCCTGTTTCTTCAAAAAATAAACAAAATTAGCCAGGTGTGGTACAATGCACCTGCAGTCCTAGCTACCTGGGAGGCCAATGCAGGAAATTCATTCTCTTGAGCCCAGGAAGTGGAGGCCGCAGTGAGTGGTGGTCACACCACTGCACTCCTGTCTGGGCAACAGAACAAGACCTGGCTCAGAGTTTATTTTATTTTGTTTTATTTTTTAATTAATTAATTATATATTTTGAGACAAAGTCTCCCTCTGTCACCCAGGCTGGAGTGCAATGGCATGATCTCAGTTCACTGCAACCTCCGCCTCCCAGGTTCAAGGCATTCTCAAGCCTCAGCCTCCTGAGTAGCCGGGATTATAGGCACCCACCATCACACCTGGCTATTTTTTGTATTTTTAGTAGCGACAAGGTTTCACCATGTTAGCCAGGCTGGTCTTGAACTCAAGTGAGCCACCCGCCTCGCCTCCCGGAGTGGTCATGTCTCAGAATTTTTTTTAAAAAAGCTATGAAAGGCCGGGTGCAGTGGCTCATGCCTGTAATCCCAGCACTTTGGGAGGCCGAGGCA
>NW_022162911.1:0-3995 GCF_008728515.1 Papio anubis | reverse complement strand
ATATAATTTATACCTGTGCATGCTTTTGTATATATGTGTGTGTGTATGAGTGTGTATAGATATATTTAAATGCAAAAAAACATTCTTTGGTGGTTACTCCAAGGAGTATGGGATCAATTCTCCTCAAATAAAATTGTTTCAGATGCCTAGCCTGATGATGCCAAATATGCCTGTAAAGATTACAAAAGAATTTCTTACTCACATAATGAAATTTTCTGGAGATAGAAGGACAAGCACCCAAATCAATCCATTAAGCTTGAGCAGAGAGAGTGGATAGGACCCTTATAGTGACTAGAAGAATGTTCTGGGTAAATGTTCCTATGCACCCACTGGGAACTTATGGGCTTCAAACTTCCTGCTAGTGACCAGGGAAGAAGTTAATGGGTTTTAAAATCGGCTTGGCCCAATGTGGAAAACTCCACGAGGCAGTGCTCAGTGAAGACTCTATGTAGGAGTTTCAACTCAATGTTTAATTTCGACGCCGCCCTAGGAAAAGTTCTCCATGAGGGTCCCACCCCTACAGTAAACTCCTGCCTGGAAATCCAGGAGTTTCCATAAATCCTCTGAAATCGAGTTGGAGGTTCTCAAATCTCAATTCTTGACTTCTATGTGCCCATAGGCTCAACACTAAGTGGCAGTTGCCAAGGTTTCAGGCCTGCACCCTCTGAAGACATGGCCTGAGGGGAACCTTGGTCCATTTTAGCCATAGCAAGAGCAGCTGGGACTCAGGGCACCAAGTCTTTAGGTTGCACACAGCAACCTGGCCCACAAACAATTTTTTTCTCCTAGGCCTCTGGGCCTGAGATGGGAGGGGTTGCCACAAAGTTCTTTGACATACCCTGGAGACATTTTCCCCGTTGTCTTGCTGATTAACATTTGGCTCCCTGTTACTTACGCAAATTTCTGCAGCAAGCTTGAATTTCTCCTTAGAAAATGTTTTTTGTTTTTTTGTTTTTTTTTAATTTTCTATTGCACAGTCAGGCTGAACATTTTTCAAAATTTCATGGTCTGTTTTCATTTAAAACTGAATGATTTTGAAAGCACCCAAGTCATATCTTGAATGCTTTGCTGCTTAGAAATGTCTTCCACCAGATAACCTGAATCATCTCCCTTGAGTTAAAAGTTCCACAAATCTCTAAGGCAGGGGCAAAATGCCACCAGTCTCTCTGCTAAAACATAGCAAGAGTCACCTTTACTCCAGTTCCCAATAAGTTCTTCATCTCCACCTGAGACAACCTCAGTCTGGATTTTGTTGTCCATATCATTATCAGCATTTTGGTCAAAGCCATTCAATAAGTATCAAGAAAGTTCCAAACATTACTACATTTTCCTATCTCCTTCTGTTCCAACATCTGCCTGTTACTTAGTTCTGAAATTGCTTCCACATTTTGTGGTATCTTTTCAGCAACACCCCACTCTACTGGTACCAATATACTGTATTTATCCATTCTAATGCTGCTGATAAAGATATACCCAAGACCGGGCAACTTACAAAAGAAAGGTTTGTTCAATTTACAGTTCTATATGGAGCAAGTCACATCTTAAATAAATGGCAGCAGGCAAAGAGAGAGCTTGTGCAGGGAAACTCCCATTTTGAAAGCCATCAGTTCTCAGGAGACACATTCGCTATCACTAGAGCAGCAAAGAAAAGACCCACCCTCATGATTCAATCATCTCCCTCCAGGTTTCTCCCACAACACACGGAAAATATGGGAGCTACAAGGTGATAGCTGGGTGGGGAAACAGAGCCAAAGCATACCAATACCTGAAAGTAACAATTTGGGAACTGGATAACAGGAGAAGTTGGAATTATTTAAAGAGCTTTAAAGAAGACAGGAAAATGTGGGCAGGAAAATGTGTGCAAGTTTAGAATTTCCTAGGACTTGTTTAATGGCTTTAACCAAAACACTGATAATGATATGAACAATGAAATTCAGGCTGAGGTGGTCTCTGATGGAGACGAAGAACTTGTTTGGAACTGAAGCAAAGGTGTCTCTTGTTGTTTTAGCAAAGAGACTGGTGACATTTTGCCCATGCCCTAGAGAGTTGTGGAACTCTGAACTTGAGAGAGATGATTTAAGGTATCTGGTGGAAGAAATTTCTAACCAGTGAAGCATTCAAGATGTCACTTGGGTGCTGTTAAAGGCATTCAGTTTTATAAGGGAAACAGAGCATGAAAGTTCAGCAAATTTTCAGCCTGACAATGTGGTAGAAAAGAAAATCCCATTTTCTGTAAATCTGCAGAAATTTGCACAGATTATGAGAAGCCAAATGTTAATCCCCAAGATAATGGGAAAAATGTTTCCAGGGCATGTCCGAGATCTTCATGGTAGCCCCTCTCATCACAGGCCTGGAGGCCTAGGAGGAAAAGATGGTTTTGTGTGCCAGGCCCAAGGTCCCTGTGCTATATTCAGAATAGGGACTTGGTGTTCTGCATCCCAGCTGCTCCAGCCATGGCTGAAAGGGGCTAACATAGAGCTCAGGCCATGGCTTCAGAGGGTGGGAGCCCCAAGCCTTAGTATCTTCCACATAATGTTTAGTCTGTAAGTACACAGAAGTCAAGAATTGAGGTTTGGGAACCTTAACCTAGATTTCAGAAGATGTATAGAAACACCTGGATATCCAGATAGAAGTTTGCTGTAGGAGTGGGATCTTCATGGAGAACCTCTGCTAGGTCAATGCAAAAGGGAAATGTGGGATGGGAGCCCCCACACAGAATCCCTACTAGGGCATGATCCAGTGGTGTTATGAGATGAAGGCCACCATCCTCCAAACCCCAGAATGGTAGATACACTGACAACTTGCACTGTGTGCCTGGAAAAGCTGCAGACACTCAACACCAGCCCTTGAAGGCAGCTGGAGGGGAGGCTGTACACTGCAAAGTCACAGGGGTGGAGCTGCCCAAGACTATGGGAACCTACATCTTGTATCAGTGTGACCTGGATATGAGACATGGAGTCAAAAGAGATCATTTTGCAGCTTTAAGATTTGACTGCCTTGCTCTATTTCAGACTTGCATGGGACCTGAAGCCCCTTTGTTTTTGCCAATTTCTAGCATTTGTAATAGTTGTATTTACCCAATTCCTGTACCCCCATTGTATCTTGCTTTGGATTTTACAGGCTGGTAGACAGAAGAGACTTGTATTGCCTTGGATGAGACTTTGGACTGTGGACTTTTGAGTTAATGCTGAAATGAGTTAAGACTTTGGCAGACCTTTGGGAAGGCATGATTGCTTTTGAAATGTGAAGATATGAGATTTGAGAGGGGCCAGGAGTGGAATGATATGGTTTGGCTTTGCTTCCCCACCAAAATCTCATCTTGTTGCTCCTGTAATTTCTACATATTGTGGGAAGGACCCAATGGAAGATGAGTGAATCGTGGGGCCAGATCTTTCTTGTTCTGTTCTCATGATAGTGAATGGATATCAGGAGATCTGAAAATTTTAAAAATGTGAGTTTCTTTGCATAAGCTCTCTCTTTGTCTGCTGTTATCTATGTAAGATTGACACTCCATGTAGAACTGTAATTACAATAAGCCTCTTTCTTTTTCTTTTGTAAAGTGCCCAGTCTTATATATGTCTTTATCAGTAGCATGAAAACAGCCTAATACAGGTATCTTTAAAGCACACCACTCTACTGGTACCAATTTACTGTATTAGTCCATTTTCACACTGCTGATGAAGATGTACCTGAGACTGGGTAATTTCTAAGGAAAAAGAGCTTTAATGGACTCACAGTTTCACATGGCTGGGGAGGCCTCACATTCATGGCAGAAGGTGAAAGGCATGTCTCACATGGCAACAACAAAAGAAGAGAGTTTGTATAGGGTAATTCCCCATGATAAAACCATCAGGTCTCATAAGACGTATTCACTATCATGAGAACGGCACAGGAAAGACCCACCCTCATGATTCAGTTACCTCCCACCTGGTCTCTCCTACAACATGGCAGAATTGTGAGAGCTACAATTCAATATGAGATTTTTGTGGGGACAC
>NW_022162910.1:0-3997 GCF_008728515.1 Papio anubis | reverse complement strand
GCCTCAAATTCCTGACCTGGGTTCAAGTGATTTTCCCATCTCAGCCTCCTGAGTAGCTGGGACTACAAGCATATGCCGTCTTGCCTGGCTCTATCTTATGTCTATACATTCATTTCAATGGATAAGAATAGACGTAGATGTAGTGAAATAGCCTAAATGCAGTAGTTGAATAAACGAATTGATAAATTTTTATAGATGATTACCTCTTTTTTTCTTTTCTCCCTCTAAACATATAGCTTTGGAGTTTAACCCTTCTGCCAATCCAGAGGCAAGCACAATATTCCAGAGGAACTCTCAAACGGATGGTGAGACAATATTGTTTTTTCCACCAAGAGAAACAGTACAAACTCTTGTTTGATCAGGTGTAATATAGAAAGTATTTAGAAAAACTCATATTGGTTTAAATTTTTCAACTTTTCACATATCCACTTGTCTTATTTTAATGTGTGATACACTTTCCTTTAGTTGTTATCATTTTAGTGAAAACATGTAAACTTTTTGTTTATACATTTTGCCATCTTTTTATCAACACAATTTGTCATGTGACGGAGGAGTCATGGATTTCTCTTTATTCATAATTCTTGGTCCCTTTTCCCTTGCTCCAAAGAGTACATTTTAAAGCTGAATGATAGAACTTAGGCTTCAGCTTGGTTTTCATTTAAACAAATTAAAAAACACAGCTGTTTATCATCAGGGATTGAATCTGTGATTTGGGCCTCTTCTCACACAGTCCTCTGACCACATTCATTTACCACATCCAAGTTCATGCTACTCAAAACTTTTAAGTTTTTAACCTTTTCATTTGATGTAATGTAGATTTAAACATGCCCTACTCCTGCTTATTGTCCTTAATGTTAGGTTAAATTCTCATTTGTTTGCTAAAAAGCCATACACAGCCAAGTTTTCCAGTTGACTTAAACAGCAAGAATACAAGTGAGGGTTCTATAATAATATGTGAAGTAATGCAGCACAGTAAAATATGGGAGTTTCTAATCTTTGTTTTTATAGTTTGAGTAGACTTTGTCCATTTTGAATCAGTTATTTCTGGTTAGAATTTGTGCTCATTTTTTACATTACTGTAAAGAGATACCTAAGGCTGGGCAATTTATAACAAAAAGAGGTTTAAGTGGCTCATAGATCTTCAGGCTGTACAAACATGGCTTTAACATCTGCTTCTGGTGAGGGCTACAATCATGATAGAAGGCAAAGGGGAAGCAGGTGGTTCCACACGGTGAAAGTGGGAGGAGAGAGGGGAAGGGGGAAGGTACCACACTCTTTTTATTTATTTTTTTTCAAATGGAGTCTCTCTCCGTTGCCCAGGCTGGAGTGCAGTGGTGTGATCTCGGCTCACTACAACCTCCACCTCCCAGGTTCAAGCAATTCTCCTGTCTTAGCCTCCTGAGTAGCTGGGACTATAAGCGGGTGCCACAACACTTGGATATTTTTTGTATTTTTGGTAGAGACGGAGTTTCACCACGTTGACCAGGCTGGTCTCGAACTCCTGACCTCAGGTGGTCCGCCCGCTTCAGCCTCCCAGAATGCTGGAATTAGGCTTGTGCCACTGCACCTGGCCGGTACCACACACTTTTAAACTACCATAATGAGAATTTGCTTATTACCATGGGAATGGGACCAAGCCATTCATAAGGAATCCCCCAAACACCTCCCACTAGGCCCTCTCTCCAACATTAAGGGTCACATGTTAACATGAGGTTTGGAGGGGGAACATATCCAACACATATCAGAATTGTATTTCCCAGCTCCTTCCAGAGCCATGGGCTTCTCTCACCTAGAGAGCATGGAAGCAGTAAAAGAAAAGCTATTCCATGTCCCTCACTCTTCGGTGGTAGGAACTTTTGCCTACAAGGCCCTTCCAGCATCAAAGGCAGAGGCAGTGTAGGAAACAAAGCATGGCCCAAGTCCTTCTTGGGGCTTTTATTATTCGGCCTTTTTTTAGGAAAAACAAAAATATTTATTGTGCTGCAGACACCATGTCCAATTAAGTTTGCATACTCATTTTACAATTAAAATTTAGGCCAGGCTCTGTGGCTTACACCTGTAATACCAGCTCTTTGGGAGGCTGAGGTGGGTGGATCACAAGGTTAGGAGATCAAGACCATCCTGGCTAATGCAGTGTAACCCCGTCTCTACTAAAAATACATAAAAAAATTAGCTAGGTATGGTGGCATGTGCCTGTAGTCCCAGCTAGTCAGGAGGCTAAGGCTGGAGAATCACTTGAACCCGGGAGGCAGAGGTTGCAGTGAGCTGAGATCCCGCCACTGCACTTCAGCCTAGGTGACAGAGTGAGACTCTGTCTCAAAAAAAAAAGAAAAGAAAAAATTAAGATAGGTCACTTTCCAGTTGTATAAAGACCCTTTTTTTGTTTTGTTTTTAGTGACATATTAGTAGATAACCACTAAGTGTGGTTCAAGATGCTTGCAGGGATTCTGTTGCATCTAGAGATAGGTGCCTGGTCAGGAAGTAGTTCTTAGAGCTGTTAGCTCTTAGCTTCTGATAATTAAAGTAACCTATGTGTAAATGCAGAATGAGAGAATACTAATGGATCATGGCTCATATATGCAACAGTTAAACTTTTTATTAGCTAAATTTTTCATCTGGCCTAAATTTTTGCGCTTTTCTTTTGTACATGAGGATTCTTTCATTTGAATGTAATAGAAACAAAAAGTAAACTAGATGAAAAACTAAGTTTTTAGATTTTACTTTATGAAATTAATCATGCCAGATAATTTAAATTATAAATTATTGAAAATAATTTTTTAAATGTAATTTTGTCTCATTTTACATAGGAGTAATCAGTAAGATATTAACAACTACTTTTATAGTATTTGTGTCAGAAGTGACCAGTTTTCTTTATTCTTAGTTGTAGAAATAAGAAGAAGCAACTGTACAAACCATGTAAGTAAACAGTCAAATAGTTAAGAAATTTATAGTTTGACATAAAAGTATGTCTCTTTTGATTTCTTTAAATTACAATGTGGACCCACTGGCGATAGCATGGACCTCTTTTTGTGGATTTTCTAAATCTCTTCTATTTTCCTAAGTATTAAATTTATCCAGAAAAGTATTTAGCTTAGTGTGTCCACCTTTTAAAGATTTCTGACATTTAAGTTAAATTTAATAGTCTGGTTCAAAAGATCTGCTTTAAGGCTGGGCATGGTGGCTCATGCCTGTAATCCCAGCAGTTTAGGAGGCCGAGGCGGGCAGATCATCTGAGGTCAGGAGTTTGAGACAACCCTGACCAACATGGTGAAATTCTGTCTCTACCAAAAATAGAAAATTAGCCGGGCGTGGTGGCACATATCTGTAATCTCAGCTACTCAGGAGGCTGAGGCAGGAGAATTACTTGAACCTGGGAGGCAGAGGTTGCAGTGAGCCAAGATCATGCCATTGCTCTCCAGCCTGGGCGACAGAGTGAAAAAAATATCTGCCTTAAATATTTAATCTTATTTTTAATGAAATAACAAAACTAGAATAGCTAAGTTAATTGCCAGCACTGTCTGTTGACTTTCTATCACAGCAAGTAAAAGCATACCTTCCTCACTACACCATGATCTTACTTTTCTCCCTCCTTTTCTTCCAGTATTAGCACACTTTTTCATTAAATCAGTAATATTTACATAATTATGACTCTGCAAATATTATTCACTGCTAAGTCGTATGGTGTTTTCACTGTGTCTCTGCATTACATGTCCTTCATCCTGTCTCCGAAATATCCTGTCTCACATAACTGCTGTCTTGTGTGGAATCAGCTGAGTCCTAGATTCTGTGTTTCCTTCTGTCCTGTTATCCTCTCTAGTTGTACTTGAACACATTGTCCTGGGTGGAGATGTTTAGAGAGCTGGCCAGTCTTAAAATCCCTCCTCTTTGATAGAGAGGACACCTCTAGGCTGAATCTAAATTTTATGGTTCTGAAGACATTTTGCAGTTGCGCTGTCATTACAGTGTTGTTCTTGAATCTGTTGCCAGTGTGTGATAC
>NW_022162909.1:0-4002 GCF_008728515.1 Papio anubis | reverse complement strand
TCCAAATCTGTTTAAGAAACACACATTTGAGATGCCTATAGGCCTCAAAAGGTGGAGGCAGACAGGATAAAGGCAGCTGTCGTAGGGGCTGAAGATCAAGCCTGTCTGTCTAGTGACTGATGGACGCTGTCTGCAGTGAGCCACCACACATTTAGCGAGGCTGTCTGGCTTACCTCCGCCAAGCCTCCACCCCTCATGTCTGGCCTGGATTCTCTGACACCTGCACGGCCTTCACCTGGTTCATAACCCAGCTCACAAAGGCCCCCATACAAAGGCCCCTGTACCACAGCAAGGACGGCGGTGGTCGCACCTGCGGCCATTTATCCTCTCTGCATCTAGCTGCTCTCCCTGAGGCAACAGCACCTCTGGAGTCACAGCCTGGTCTCCCAACTCTCCCCCATCCCGGGCTTCTTGGTGTGTTGCTCTGCTGCACACACCTCAGCAAATACTGCTGATTAGCCAGAATCACCCAGAAATCTGTTGATTCTGGCTGCTTTTGTAATTTGTAATATTTCTACTTCGGGTGTGATTTGAGGAACAACAAATTTTAAAATTAGAGAAGATGTGGTTTTTATTCTCTCCTTTCTACTTGCAACCTTGAAAGTAACTTCCAACGAATAGAACCTATTACAAATGTACTACAGAGTGTCAAATAACCACGTAGATGTAAAATAGACATGCAGACACAGATATAAAATCCAATGGTTAAACCAGATTGAGAAATGCTTGCCAGTTTGTAGGATTTCTAAAACTTGACATAAATGTTGGCTAAGGGATACAAGATGTTTTGAGATGAGTGATGCGCTTGGCCTAGAACCACAGATTCTCTCCTCTTTACAGCAGAAAATCCATAAGGAAGTCAAATCTGAAAGAACCAGGTACTGTTGAATGGCATAATCAGCCATCCTTCCTCATCCCTGGGCCAGCTGCGATGAGTGCAACCAGTCGTTCATCAACATCCGTCCTCCAGGCCATGGCTACACTTTACTCCCAGCTCCCTGTCATTATGTAGATCAGGTAAATCATGGCCACTCTCACCCTAAGCCTCCCCCATTCCACCCACGCCCCCGCCCCCCCGCCCTGCCAGCGTCGCAATCACCCAGTCCCAACCACAGCAAGGACAGCCGTGTCCTTGGGAACACAAAGCAGGGGTCTGGAAGGAACCTTGATCCCTGAATACCTCATGGAGTAGTCACCAGCCTGGAACTTCCTCCCTGAAGGCTTTGCAAGAGAGATATCCTCCTTGGTTCCTCAAGCTACAATACTGCAGTCTCTGGTCACAGCATCCTTACCTACCCTCGTCAGGAGCCGTTCATGCTCATCAAGACATGAGAACAAAACTGCAGTGGCACAGTCACACACCCCCAGAACGCAGACCACCTGCTGCTCACATTCATCTTATTAACACCAAAAAGCCACCGTGGTGGATATCCTGGATGTGGAAACTCTGCGACCTTTTGCTGGAGATGCGCTTTGTGCATTTATCGCATGACCATCTTGGCATCAGGAGGGCCTGCGCAGATGGCAGCTGTGCACATCACAGGGAGTCTCATGCACTGGACTCTCGGCCAGCTCCCAGCATCAGCGCCCACAGGGTCCTCTCCTCCGGGAGCACGAGCTTGAACGCCAGAGTGTCCTGTGGATCCACACAACCGCGCTGTGTGCCCCCGGAGCTTAGAAAATACCACTGCATCAATGTGTCCACAGGTGAGGACAGGGGCAGAAGCCAACCTCAAGCAGTCATGGCCCTCCGTGGGGCTGGCGTCCCGGCAGGAAGGTGACTCAGCTCTCCTCTCACTGTGGAACTTCCTAGGTCTCCACATGAACAGAACCTAAGTAACCTGCAACAAACAACAGGAACGAGAACACGACCAGCAGCTTCTAAGATGAGCAAGCTGGGCTGATCATGAGACACCTGACGGGGACGGTGCCAGAGCCCCTGCCAGTGACCCGTGAGGACAGCGCTGCCGACATCTCCCTAAAACCAGCCCAAGTCGAGTTAGACTCGAGGCTTCCCAGGAGTGGGCAGATCCATTCAATCTCCACAGTCTGAACCTTCTAGGCCATCTCATGGACCTCATCTCACAGATGGGAATGGGCACTGCACCATAGACCCTGCCCCAAGCCCCCGTTCCTTCCTCTATACCATGATACAGAGAACTTATAGGGACTGGCCATTCGTATCAAAATACTGCTTAACTGAAACTTCTGATTTAGAAAATCTAATTCCTACTCACAGAGCTGAAAGTGTTCTGTGCTAGGAGGCAGCAGCTGTAATTAAGCATGAGAGAAGAAGAAGGGATCAGAGTGGTGCCAAGTACTAAATATTCATCTAAATCTATTCACCACACCTACATGCTCCTCTCACCTGCTTCATTTTCTGTCCTTAAAAGACACCATAATTAGGTCTCAAAATAGACAACCTGTTTTACTGATGCTTAACTATAGAGGGAGCTACGTATCCAAAAGAGATATGGGAAAACAGAAAATGTCCACAAGCGATTGGGTGGGAGGGCAGCTGCAGCAGCACCTGGCTCTGTTGCGTTGTGAGCCAGCCATGTGGGCTGGACAGCTCATTTAGCCACTGAAATTACATCATCTAAGATTTTTGTTGCAGTTACTTTGATAAATTCTCCCTCCTGCTATGGAGAGTAAGGGTTTAGCTTGCTTTCCTTTTATTTTTTGAGTCGCAGTCTCGCTCTGTCACCCAGGCCAGAGTGCAGTATTACAATCATGACTCATAAATTGTGTGACCTTCTGGCTGAAGCAATCCTCCCGCCTCAGCCTTCCAAGTAGCTGGGACCCACAAGCGAGTTTCATTTCTTTGCTAACCAATTCCTTTTCACCACCGTGCGGCAAGCCCATCAGGACCATCTGCCTGGATGTCCACCTTGTTGACCGGCTGTGTGGTCTTTAAGGAGGATGCACCCCTGTTGCCCGGGCTCTGCATGCAATGCTGAGTCTCACGTCTGCCGCCGTCTGAGGAATTGACAGCCCGGAGCATCCCGACATGCCACCGTAAGCTGGGCTTTATTCCACAGGGTGACTCTGCTTCCCGTGACGAGATGCAACACGTGAGCACAGATCCAAGGGTGTGAGCAATTACACATTTCCCAGATACTAAGCAGAGGACCAAAGCTTTAGTTCCTTACTTATTTGCCATAGGCTTGATTCAAAACAGCTTTCTGGGATCCTGGGGACAAACATCTCTAACTAGTGAGAATTCTGGCTTCAGTAACGGAAGGCTCAACAAATGCCCATTTTGTTAACTGCTGTTTCCATCAGAACTTGAGGCCAAAGAAAGGGAAAAATAAAAGGGGGGACCAAGGTCGTGACACCCCAGTTTGTACAAGGGCAACCAGCCTGCTGGAGGGGTGAAAGGAGCAGTGTTTTTAAACTGCCGAGTTTTAAAAACATGGCTGTAGGCTGGGTGCAGTGGCTCACGACCATAAGCCCAGCACTTTGGGAGGCTGAGATGGGAGGATTGCTTGAGACCAGGAGTTCAAGACTAGCCTGGGCAACACAGCAAGACCCTATCACTTTAAAAAGAAAAAAAGTCTTTTATTAAAATAGTAATAAAAAGGTTAGTACAATAAATTACTATGTCAACATGGCACCCCCTGCTGTCAGATGAGGTGGATTCTCTGTGGCTACAATGAGGCCCGGAGAAAAATGTAACCGCATCACAGGGAGGAAGGTCAGCCCCGAAGACCCACGACACTAACTCCTGTGCAGTTTGTTAACCAGCCTGAAGTCTCCCCTGCCATCAGACAGAAGCCTGGTTTAGAGGAATGCTGCCCACGGGACCTGGGTGAACTTCCGACACCAGCCAACCAGACAGCCCCACCCTGAGACCATGCCAGCAGCCCTGACTGGAGAGAATGGCCTCGTGAGTGTCCTTTCCTGCCAGAAGCCACAGACCCCTGAGCCAGTCCTGGCTGTGACTGAGGCTGCACATAAACGTCTGTGCCCAACAACTCACCTTTGTACATGACACGCTGA
>NW_022162908.1:0-4007 GCF_008728515.1 Papio anubis | reverse complement strand
CAATATGAATGTGGAAAAACAAGAAATATCATGCATTGATGGTAGGAGTTCAAATTGTCACATGCACAAAATGAGACTTTTTGGCATTTTTAAAATAGAGATAAAAATAGAGTTAAAATGTGAACTTGTGTTTGGGTTCCAAAATATTTACAACACTGATTCAGAAATTGATATTTACAAAGATCAACTCAGAGGAAGTTCTGTATCAGATTTCTTAATTTGATTCATTCGACTATCCCTGAAATTTGCTCACAGATAAATGTCATGTGAAACATCTCTCAAATAACTAAAATCCCGTCCACTCAAGCCCTTGTCCAAGGTTCTGTCGCACCCAGTGCATAATGTAGCTGGTAAAGGTGTATCTGGAAGCCTTACAGGAGACCTTCACTGAGGACCCAGGCTTCTTCACCTCAGCCCCAGACTGCACCAGCTGCACCTGGGAGTGGACACCTGTGGGGAGGACACAGGAATGGATGAAAGCCCACTTGACTGAACTCAATCCCCTTCTCATCACTGAGACTTGGGAACCCTTACATGTGGCTGCTGCCACCAAGAAGAGGATCCTCCAGGTCCGGTCCATAATGAGGAGCTGTGCTCTCAGGGGCTTCTCTGGGACAGGGATGTGGTTATTGGGTGATGCTCTCAGGGCCCAGACATATCCATATTTACCTCCGTGGATCTCAGGTTATTTGTATATTCATGAGTCAGAGCATTTCATAGCTCAAGACCCTGATCCAGGATAAGAAACAGTAGATGAATGACACATCAGCCTTACACGAGTGGGATTCTGATGGTCCAAGCACTAATCCTGCTTGAAGAAATGGATGCCCTACTCCATTTACAAATTTTTGTGGCCAGTCGTCCTTTCACTGAAAAGCAAGCACCCAGAGGACATGCTCCTCACTGTGAACCCACATTTGATTAGCATGGAGACCACATGGATGATTTCTGGAACCATCACTCTTCATGACACTGACCAGGTGCTGTGACCCCATCCTGGTCGAATCAGGCACCAGCCACAGCTCATTGGTGACTCTGAGAAAGTGACAGCTGATGTCCCACGTGAGTGTCCAGCAGGTCCCTCTGAGATCTGCTGGGCGCTCCTGAGACAGTGTCTCCAGCACCTGCCTGGCTTCTTGATCCACCCGGATCTTCAACAGAACCACCCTTGGTTTACAGATTTGCCCTGTGATTCATAATTAGAGTTGATTTTCTCATCTCACGGACAATAGGAATCAAAAGATGGAAGAGAACTTTGGAGTTCTTTGTGAATTCGCTACTCCAAAAATAATTGTCAAGGAATTTGTGTTTTGAATAAGTCTGGGTTTTATTTCCTACCCCATTTAATAGAATTTCATGAAGTTTTTATGTACTTTCAGTTCATATCTATAGATCCTCATCTTTACATATTGGTTTCTGACTCACTGTGTCTGTGTACCTGCCACACTCTCAGATCCATCACTGCCCTGTCAAATGCACAATGGAGGCAACATTACCTAACACTGAAATCTGACTTTTTTATTCATAGGAATACAGTGGCTCCCACAATTCTGTATCCATTCAATTAGTAAAACTATTCCTATCCTTTATATCATCACTATTAAGATATTTGTAGTCCTGGAAACCCACTTTAAAAAATAGTTCTCATTACCTTAAATTATATGAATGGTTCTGATGTAACAGGATATTTAAAGGCACATCAGCAACTTGTTGAACACATAGTTTTTGTTGTTGTTGTTGTTGTTGTTGTTGACAAAGGAAGAAACCTGAGAGGAAACTTCCTCCCCATCCTTCTGTACACCTGCTCTGGGGTTGGAACCTGTGCTTGGTGGCTCCTGAGTGCCCCCTCAGCCCAGCCTTGCCTTGCAGTGAGGTTTCTGCAGTGGCTGTGACCTTGACCAGGCGTCTCCAGGGGAGAAGCTCAACTTTCGTCTTTACTGCCTTTTGTGGTTTCAGTGTCCCTGGACTATTTTCTTACATCTTACCTGGACTATTTACCTGGATTTGCTTACATCTTACCTGGACTATTTGCTTACATCTTACCTAGGCTATTTGCTTACATCTTACCTGGACTATTTGCTTACATCTTACTTGGACTATTTGCTTACATCTTACCTGTCTATGGACTATTTGCTTACATCTTCATACAATCATGGAAGAATGGGGGAGGGATCTGGAATGGCAGATTTGTCTTTCTTCACATAGGACAAGGTGCTGGAAAAGTTCTTCCCTGTAGGATCTTTTGGAGAAGGCTCTTGGCACAGTTTTCAGTAATTATAACTTCCCCACTTCTGACCCATAGGAAACATATTTGGATTTTTTTTTTTTTTCTAATCTGGAGGTTTCTGGAGGGAAAGTCCAGAAGACTGAGGAGTGTTCGGCCCTCTGGAACTGTCACTTCACCGTAGTCCACATCTGTCTTGCAGACATCTAGAGTTCTTACCATGTAAGTGCCCTCAACAGCTTTTTATATATATATATATATATATGTGTGTGTGTGTGTGTGTGTGTGTGTGTGTATGTATATATGTATGTGTGTATATATATGTATTTATGTACATATATATGTATGCATGTATATATGTATGTATATATGTACACATATGTGTGTGTTTGTGTGTGTGTGTGTGTATTCTTCTGCAGCTTCTGTTCCAGTAAAGCAAGTGCCAACTGCCATTCTGGACACACTTGTCTCTCCAGTTTTGCGAGTGGGCAATTTTTGATTGGAATTTCATTCCTTTGATGAATTCCCAAAGGTACTGAAGATCAGATTGTGCAGACGCCTCTTGACATAAGAATGAGGTGATGACTTTTGTAATCTTTACATTTTGGAGCAAAGACCAAAAGTACAACCAAAGGTCCTCTTCATGTGTTACTGGAGGCAGGATTCTAACCTGATTACATAGATGTGGCACCTGGTCTGACAGACATGAACAGATAAGGAAACAGAAAAAGGACATGACACAACGTTTATGAAAAAGTCTCAGCAATTTTAATTTTCTTCTGAGGAAGCTGAAATTGTGAAAGTGAAACAGTGTGGCTGGTCATGTCTCAGATGATGTTGTGTTCTGGAAATTATCTCCAATCCTAGGCTGGATCCAGTAAGTTCACTCAGGCCCGAAATCCTAAAGCAGGGACTTCTATTCCTTAAACAGATGATATTCCAATGAGAAAACTGTTCTCAGGTGAGTTGCAGAGCAGGGAGGAGGAGACGGAGGTGTCCTTGGCTTCCCAGAAATTGATGAAACTCGAAGACCAAGGCCACCTCCGTGGATCAGAGATCTACCTATGAGTACATCACATCGGCTCTGATTTCAGGAATCTTTGGCTGTGTGGGAGGTTAAGGAATGTGATTCATTCCTTTCTGCTAACGCAGTGTGCTTCAGAGAAAATGAACTGAAAATTTAATAAATATACTTTTTGTCATAATAAGGGAGAGAATATGAATAATTCATATCGATGCAAGTCATCACTTCAGAGCTGGCAGAAGGAGCAAGTGCACAACTGAGAGAAGGAAGCATCCTGCCCCAGGAAGCAGGTGCGCTAAGACCATCCCCTGAGAACTGCCCTCCAGATGCCATGTGTCAGTGGAACCTGGGCCCGTGCCTGGGATCTGGTGTGTAGTGTGGAGAGCAGAGCACAGCTCCATTCCTTCTCACTGTGTGACCTGGGATGTGACTTCTTCCTCTGAGCTTCATTCTAACCAGGTGTTAAAATGAAATAACAGCAGTAACTTTACTTGTAAACTTTCCGGTAAGAGCCAGTGATGATCAGAATTGTTACCACTGTAGTTGCCCAAACCCTTAAATATCATAAAAATACCTGTGTGACCTCTCATCTCAGACCTCAGATGACCACCTCGCAGAGAACACACCTGCTTTGTTTCTGTCACAAATGTGGTATTAGAACTGGAAACTATGTGCACCTTGTTACAGAATTTATATCTTAGTTATGTTACACTGGATGAAGTTAGAATTAGTAAGTGACAGTTAGAATTTTAGGTGGTG
>NW_022162907.1:0-4008 GCF_008728515.1 Papio anubis | reverse complement strand
AAGGTGCTGAAGTCCTTCCAAATAGATTCTTCTTCTAAGTAAGTTAGATGCCTCCTACAACACTGTTTAGAGTGCCAGTGTGTTCAGAAACGTGACGTTGAAAATACATCTCAGGACCCCAAAATCACTAAGCTAAAGAGATGTCAAGACGAGGAACGGCTTAGAGCAAACCTGCCTCCCATGCTTTTCCGAACAGAGACAGCTGCTGGGGGTGGGGGGAAGCCACGTACCTCCCTCACAACCAATCCACAAGGAAATTCCTCATGGACAGAGGAGAGAACTCAAAGTCACCATCTGCACACGGAGATAAATGCGGATCTGACTGCTTCCTCTGGAAAGGTGCACCAGAAACGCATTTGTCTGATCTACCTGTGACCTGGAAACCCCTCCGCGCTTCGAGCCGTCCCTCCCTTCGTGGACCGAACCAATGTACATCTCACATATATTGATGTCTCACGTCTCCCTAAAATGTGTAAGACCAAGTTGTGCCCCAAACACCTTGGACACATGTACAGGACCTCCTGAGGCTGTCGCAGTGTGTCCTCAACCCCTCCCGAGGCTGTGTCTTTAACTTTGGGAAAATGAACTCTCTATGGGCCGAGAACCATCTCAGAGACCCTTCTGGTTTACAGGAAGCATTCTCTCCTGCGAATATAACGATGAAATCATGTGGAATTACAAAATGCCACTTTAGTAAAGGCCAAAGGAATTAGGGTTCGATGTGCTTGAAAAACAACAACAAAAAAGTAACATTCTATTTGTCAATGGACCATGAAGCCCACACCCCCTTCTGCAGTGAAGATGTCAACTGGGATGAAAGGCCCCTCGGTAGATCGAGTTTCAAACGTGGGGAGACCAGGAAGTTCTGGAGATAGATGGCGGTGATCGCGGCACGACAGTGTGAACACACATAATGCCACCAAACCATATACTTAGAGTGCTATGTAATTTTACCACAATCAAAAAACTGAGAAAGCTCATCTATAATTACTGTCATTTCCAATATCTTGCACCCTGTAAGTTGCATTTGCTTTTGGAAATCCTCAGAGCAATCATGAAAGACTAATACCCTATCATCTCTGAAACGCAAAGTCGTTCAAGGGCTTTGATTATAGGAAAGTAGCTGGAAAGCAAAGCGTCCGTTAGACACGGCAGCTGTGGTAGGACAAACACATGGTAGGAAGGTGGTGGTCATGCTACACACAGATGGGAAGGGTGTGGGGAGCCACAGCACCCGATGCTCGGGAGGCACCTGAGCAGGAGCTGAGAATGTACCAAACACGTTCGATCATGCAACATGCACGGACCCTGAGTCCAGCCACCGCCGCTGACATCCACTGTGGTCGGTGTGTCATCTGCCACAGAGATACACACCCTGCTGAGGATAGTGTACAGATTAAATGTCAAAGCACAGACACGCTCAGGTCCAGCTGTTCAGATAGAAGCAAACACAACACATTTCCCAGACCCCAGCAGCATCACTCTCCACCTGACTGTACCCCCGTCCCTTTTATTCTCGAACCCGTCTCTCCCGGACCCCACAGCATGACTCTTCACCTGACTGCACCCCGTCCCGTGCATCCCTCCACCTGTGTCTCGGTCCTCACTCACTCCCTCACTGGGTCAGGAATCAAGAGTCCACTGTGTGCCTGGTGCACTGAGCCTTGTCAGGGGCCTCTGGGCCACATGCCGGGACATGCAACTGGGAACTCCCAGTGCACACGTTGGTTTCCTGCAAGACGCTTGGCTCTTATCTGCGGGAGCTGGCACCCACCCCTACAACTGACTGCACTCTTAGAAAAGTCACAGAAGGCCCCTTACCAACCCAGCAGCACCCTGAGGCCCCATCCCACTTGCCTGCTGGCTCCTGAGCCTCCCACCCTGTGATGGCTCGCTCCTTCGGTTCCCTGCCTTGAATCCACTGGTTCCTCTCCTCATGGGCCTCTTTCCTGTCATCTTCCTGTCATTTTCCTGAAATGACATATTTCTTGTCATTTTACTGTCAGCAAGCACGTGCGTCCAGTCTGACCTTGATGCTGGCCCTGTACTCGAACTGCGCTGCTGCAGCTTTCCATCAGTGTGGCATCTGCGAGTTACCTCCTGTGAAATGCCAGGTAATGGTAACGTCAACCAGGAGGCACCGCTGAGAAGTAGAACGCATGGTGCGGTGCCCAGAACGTCACGTCCTTGAAGAGACGCTCCGTGTCTTCTCCTCTCCTGGCAGAGCTTTGCTGTAGGAAGGCAGCCATTCCTCCAGTGCTGCTACTTCCAACACCGGGGAAAGCAAGCTTCAGAAAGGAATGGTGTCAAAGAGGCAGGACCCACCAGCAGGGATGCCGGCGGCCGGACGACCACAGCCCCAGCCTTCCCCAGCCACCATGGCTGACAGTCCATGCTCCAGAAATGCACGGTTCAACCTTAGGAGTAAAAACCCTCCCAAGCCAACTATTATTTTCAACAATGGGATTGGGGAGTGGGGTGTTCTTACCCTGCCTCTCTCGACAGCACAGATCATCAGATTCCCATTCTTACAGGATTGGGGAGGGGGGGGGGGGGGGTTCTAACCCTGCCGCCCCTTCATAAAAAAGAACTGGGATCTGATGATCTGTGCTAGGTCAGCACTTTGCTTCTGCCACATGCAGTCCGCATCAGCACCAGGAAAAGTCAGAAGCGTTGAGTGATGACACCAATACCAACACATGCGGTTCTGCGGCTCCGGTAACTGGCTGCACAGATACAACACGACAGCGGTGAGATCCACGGACATCACCAGTCTTCCCAAGGATTGTCTTCCTGAATCTTCTGCGTTTGGAATAATGATCTTCTTTGCCAGGGCTGAGTCATACTTCCCCCTCTCGTCTGTCCTCTGCCTTCACCAGCTTCGTGTGCGTTTTCGGGCAAGTGTTTGTGCAGGTGCTATCACCGATTTCCACAGCGAGAATATACACAGACACCACACAGAAATGGAAAACCCCATTAGAAGCTGTGCAGGGAGATCTAACTCATCAGATATGCCAAATTCCTGTTGCCATGGAAATTAAACTAACTAAACTAACGTTGCTATGACCTCGTCTCTTACTGCACCATTAAAGATCAACCGGGTAAGAGGTGTGTGCCTCTGTATAGCATTCAGCTCACGTTTACATGTTGGTTTTCCCTGAATATGGCTATGTGAGATAGAAATCAGTAAGATGGGGTGTAACATCTAGTATAGGATCGTTGTGTCTCCTAGGTTCAAACACTTCCTTTAAAATCCTCAGAAAATGAAGTCTAATTCTGGGGACATGAGTTACATAGTAACTTGTTTTGGATACTCTCTCTTTCACCATCTAAATATCAACACCAAAGAAGTTCTTGAGTTCCTTTTTAAATTGAAAGGAATTTGCAAACCATAAAAGCCCCAATATTAAAGGATACAATTCAGTCTTTTTAGCATATTCTCAAAGCTGCACATCAACCACTAGTATATAATTCTGGGACTTTTTCACCATGGGCCAAAGAAACCTTGAACCCATTAAGAGCCAGCCCCTGGCAATCGCCAGCCAAATTCCGTTTCTCTGGATTTGCCCGTTCTGGACACCTGTTGGGAGGACAATCACAGTGTGACCTTTGGCGTGACCTTTGGTGCTGGCATCTTTCACGTCCAAGGTGAGTGACCTGTTGACAGACACCTGGACTGTTTCTACTACTATGAATAATGCTGCTATGGAGATTCTTGCATAAGATTTTTTTTGTAAAAATGTTTTCAATTTTCTTGGGCATATGCCTAGGAATGAAATTGCTGGGTTGTACGGTGATTTCATGCTTAACTTTTCTGAGAAACTGCCAGACTTTTCCAAATCAACTGTACCATTTTACTTCCCTTCCCACTAGCAATATATCAAGATTTCAGTTTTCCCAAATTCACCACCATGTCACTGTCCAATACTGGGATTTTACCCATCCCGGTGGTTGTGAAGTGGTATCTCACCGTGGTTTTGATTTCCATTTCTAAGATGATGAATTCTG
>NW_022162906.1:0-4009 GCF_008728515.1 Papio anubis | reverse complement strand
GTTTTGTGATGCTGCAGGAAGGTATAGCAAAATCAGCTTGCTGTTGTGAATCTCTTTTGCCTTACCTCTCAATAACTTGTCATGTGCCCTACTAACTACAGGACCCACATCTTTGCAGCCAGTAGTAAACTGTCTCTTGGCATGAGAAGCCTGAAGTGACAGAGCAGTGCTAGACCTTAACATTGAATGGGAAAATGGCTGTGCCCCATTGCAGGTGTATTTTCTTTTGGATAATCATAATCACTAAATCATGATTTCCCACAGAATTAAGTTTGCAAGGATAAGAATCACAGATTCTCCAAATGAGTCACAGGAAGTGATGGTAAGCTGAGTGTCTCCTACTGCCACCCTTTGGTTCCTGGGCCTAGATATTATACCTATTGGGTAGAAAACCATACGATATTTATTGAGACATACATACCATATGATATTTATTGATTTAGGATGTATATTGCATTCTGGAAGATGATTCTTTATTCTTGCGGTGTTGTATCTCTAAGCCAGTCTTAAAGGTCATTCCATTGATCTATCTTGCCATCAGTTTATTTGTTAGAATGTTCCCCTAAGCTATTAAACATTAGACAGGCTGTAGGCCAAGCTTGTCCAACCTGTGACCTGTGGGCTGCATGTGACCCAGGATGGCTTTGAATGCAGCCCAACACAAATTTGTAAACTTTTAAAAATATTATTAGTATTATTATTATTTTTTGCTTATCATCTATCTTTAGTGTATCCCATTCTCATTCACCATGGGTGAAAATGTAACAGTTTTACAGTTATGGCATGTTTGGGGATGTTATTGTTTTTATTTTCTAGGACCACTCCTGGCATCCACTGTTTTGGGTCCTGTGTCTCAGCATGAGACTCAGAGTTACATGCAAGATTTTCCTTGGGGAGTGATACTAGTTTCTTAAGGCTGTGATAACAAGTTATTGGCTTAAAGCAACAGAAATTTATTCTATCACAATTCTGGAGGCTGGACATCTGAAATCACATGTCAGCTGGCTCACACTCCATCTGAAGGCTCTAGAAGAGGATTCTTCCTTGACTCTTTCAGCTTCTGGTGGTTTCTTGCATTCTTTGGTTTGTGACATTACCCTCACTTTAACTCATCATTGGGAATAAGATGCCTGGAGTAAACTTGGGCACTGCATGTTAATACCTTTTGGCTTACTACAATGACCAGAGAGGGACTTAGTTGTGACTTACCAGCAGCAAATAGCAGTATACACATACACACATATATATCTATATATGTATATATACACAGATATATATACATATTACTATACATATATCCAAACATATATGCATCATCTAAATTATCTACACATACATATCATATGATGCTATTTATTTATTCATATATATTTTTATATATGTATATATAGAGAGTAATGTATATTTATTCTGAAGAATTGGCTTATATGATTTTGGGGGCTGGCAAATCTGAGCTCCATAGGATAAAACAGCAAGCTGAAAACTCAGGCAAAATTTAAACTTGCAGTCAGTTTTGAGTTTGAATTTTATAGGTCAGGCCAGCAGGCTGAAAACAGGCAGAATTTCTATGTTATAGTCTTGAGGCCAAGTTCCTCCTCTGAAAAAACAGTTTTTCCTATTAAAGTCTTCAACTGATTGGATAAGGCCCATCCATATTATGCAGGGTAATCTGCCTTATTAAAGTCTAGTGATTATAAATATAAAATACCTTCCAGCAACATCTAAGAAATGTTGGTAACCAAACAACTGGGCACCCGTAGACTAGCCAAATTGATATTTAAAATTAACTCATTACAGTATTTGTCACTTGGTGGTAAGAGATAGGATTCTATTTATTTTTTTTTAAAGTTTTCATATTTTTTTGTTTTCTAGAGTTTTTAAAAAATGTGCACACACTAATTTCTAATATTAAAAGGTCAATAAGCATTATATTCTTAAAATATGAATGTATTTGCCAAAATGTCTTAAAGTAGAAGAAAACAATGTTGTAGAAATGAGTGAAATATCAGTATCTGCAGAAAAACAAGCATACCAAGTATCAACTGATTTTTAAGTTGAAGTAGTATTTTCATGTAGACCAGAAACTAGACTTGTTCCCACGATTTTCAGTAATAAATCAAGTATGATGTGATGTTCTTTGAGTTGCTGCTGGCCTTCTGAAGAATATTTCTCTCTTTGTTAAAATGGGGATAAAAATTATATTGCCTTCTCTTAATAGAAAGCAGTGTAAGTTAGCCAATGATTCCAAATGGTGCAGGTTATTATTAGACTGTTTCCATAATCTGTTCCATTTTTTATCCATTCTAAAATGATGTGCTACTTTTCCCTCAAAAGAGTTGTTAAAAATCAGGAACAGATTAAAGCCTGGGAAGCTCTTATTCCCACCAACTCACTTCCCATCAGTTATATTATGGAGAACTTAGCCTTGGTAGGGTGTGTACACTGTTTCATGAAAGAACTCTGAAATCTAGTAAGGTCATTTTATGGCCATTCTCAGGGTTACAAAAATATGACATAATAAAAGGAAACTATATGGTTCTCCTCTCAGGAAGAATGACAACCTTAGGCACTTTATAATGATGAGCCTCATCACAAGCTTTACTATCATCTTTAAGGCCTATATAAGCTTTTAGTTAGTTGTACTAGCATGTGCTTTTAGGTGTTTGATCAACTAATAAATTTTTATGCTGTCCTTCCACTCGATTATATTACCTTCAGGTAAAATGTTCTCTGATTGCTCTTGGAGTACGGTCTTCATGCTTTTGAACAACACTCAGTCCTAACAACTTGATGCTCTTCTTCACATTGACTGGCAAATTCCTCACATGGAACAGCAATAATTCTGAACAAGAATTTTCTACTAGGAACAGTGGCTCATTCCTGTAATCCCAGCTCTTTGGAAGGTCCAGGCGGGTGGATTGATTGAGCCCAGCTTCTCCAGACTAGCCTGGGAAACATCAAAAGCATTAGCTGAGCAAGGTGGTGTGCCCCTGTAGTCCTAGCTACTTGGGAGGTTAAGGTGGGAGGATCACCTGAGTCTGTGAGGTAGAGGATGCAGTGAGCTAACAGCACTGTGCTCCACCCTGGGCGACGCAGTGAAACTGTGTCTCAAAATAAATAAATAAATAATAAAAAGGAAAAGAAATGATTTTCCATAAGTCCTTTAATCCTTTCATATTACCTCTTTTTTCTTTTCTCCAGCCTCCTTAGGCAATAGAGTCTCTGGGATAGGTTAAGTTGAAAAGAACATTGCCAACACTGGCTTTTAATCCTATAATGGAGAGGGAAGCCATTGAAAAAAGAAATGAGTAGGCTTGCTTTCTTCTTTTCTTTTCTTTTTTATTTTCAAGACAGAGAGTCTTGCTCTGTCGCCAGGCTGGAGTGCAGTGGCGCAATCTCGGCTCACTACAATCTCTGTCTCCCTGGTTCAAGTGATTGTCCTGCTTAAGCCACCCGAGTAGCTGGCATTACAGGCACCCGCCACCATCCCTGGCTAATTTTGGTATTTTTAGTGGAGATGGGATTTTACCATGTTGGCCAGGCTGGTCTCGATCTCCTGACCTCAAGTGATCCACCCACCTCGGCCTCCCAAAGTTTCTAGGATTACAGGCGTGAGCCACTACGCCTGGCCAGAAAAGAGTAGTCTTTCTTTGAAATTCTTCTTAGATAATATAGCTGAACACAAAAAGTTCTCTTGACGTTGTTGATATTATAGTCACAGTTTCCCTAGTGATTTATATCTATTTATTCAGATAACATTTATTTGTTCTGCCTACCTATTATATTTAAAATGTTAGTTATTTACACTTCACTGCAATCACACTTTTTGGAAAACTTATTTTTGATGCAAAAATGAATTTTTAGGTTTTTTTAGTCATATGCTAATATGTATTCTTTCCTTATTTGTTTGTGCTGGAGTGGACTAGTTCAAAGTATAAACTCTTAGAATACAGAAGCCATGATTGTAGGAAATCTCACCCCAGGTCATAATGGCCCTGCACAGTTCTTA
>NW_022162905.1:0-4010 GCF_008728515.1 Papio anubis | reverse complement strand
GGGTTTTGTGTTGCTATAAAGGAATAGCTGGCAGGGTGAGTGGCTCACGCCTGTAATCCCAGCACTTTAGGAGGCCGAGGTGGGCAGATCACCTGATGTCAGCCTGGCTAATATGGCGAAACCCCTTCTCTACTAAAAACACACACAAAATTAGCTGGTGTGGTGACATGCACTTGGAATCCCAGCTACTCAGGAGGCCGAGGAAGGACAATCGCTTGAACCTGGGAGCCGGAAGTTGCAGTGAGCCGAGACTGCATCACTGCACTCCAGCCTGGGCAACAGAGCGAGACTTTTTCTCAAAAGCAAAAAAGGGAATACCGGAGGCTGGGTAATTTATAAAGAAAAGAGGTTTATTTGTCTCATGGTTCTGCAGGTGGTACAGGAAGCATGGCGCCTGCACCTGCTCCTGGTGAAGCCTCAGGAAGCTTCCAATCATGATGGGAGAGGACAGAGAGCAGGTGTATCACAGGGTGACACAGGAAGAAAGACAGTGGCCAGGGGAGGTGCCACACCCTTTTAAACAACCAGATCTCACAGAAACTCAGAGCACGAACTCACTCAGTACCTCAAGGATGGCACCAAGCCATTCATGAGGGATCCCCCATGACCCAAATAGTTCCCAAAAGGCCCCACCTCCAACATTGGAGGTCACATTTCAACATGAGATTTGGAAGGGACAAATATCCAAGCCCTATCACCTGCCATGTTTCCGGGCTGGGGCGAGATGTGGCTGTCTGTGGGTTCAGTAGACTCTGGGGTTGTTGGGGTGGATGGACGTCCCTTGGGAGGAGGGGTCATTGGCTGCACGCTGGCCAGGCCAGCCCAGGTTAAGTGACAGACACTAGCTGACTCAGCATTCAGAGGGGAGCCACTAGGCTAATGAGAGGTGATGAAACCAAGTCAGGCATGTGAGGGTTGGAGGAGCTGGAGAGAAAAGTCTCGGGCAGAACCACTGGGTTCAAAGAACAAGGATGCTCTGGTCCAAAGCCAGGGCCTCAGATCAAACGTCGGGGGCAGCCATTCAAGCTAGAGGAGAGCTTGGGTCCACACTGCCCTGCCGTGGAGAGAGTTGCCCCAAAGCTTCATGTTCATGCTGTTGGGCCTGGCGCAGTGGCCAAGAGTGCGGCGTCTGGAACCAGACCCCTGAGATGTAATCTCACTCCACCATACAGCACCAAGCAGACCTTGGGTAGTTTAGCCAAAGCCTCTGACTCTCGGTTTCTCATCTCAAAATAAGATTGTTGGGAAGATTTCATGAGGTCACCCATGCAAGACAGTTGTCGGTGATTTTGCATTCAGGTGGAGACTGCCGGTCACCTGCCAGGAAACCTTGGCAGGTGGTTCCTGTGACAGTGTGGGAGAGTCAGGCTCCAAGCCCTTCCAGCTCTGATGTTCCAAGAAGCTACAGGCCCCGATGGCAGCTTCAAAGCATGTTCCCACATATCCTCTCCTAAAAATGTCAAAAAAAACAGAATCAGTCTGCAGGGTTTCCAGGGGAAATGGACGTGGACTCTGCAGTCTTGCCTGGTGATGATGCACTATAGATTTAGCCCAAAAGGCCCTGTGCCTCGCAGCCTCTGGATGCACGGTGGTTTCTGGAAGGACTCCCCATCTTGCTCTCCTTCCACCGCATCTGAGTCAGGTGGGGGTGTTGCTTACTTACAGGACGGCACCCGGCTCCTACCTGGGCTCTCATCACTTGTTTCTTCAAAGGCTTCCAGAAAGATCTTTCCACATCTCAACTCTGATCAAGTCACTCCCTGCTCAGCAGCCCTTGCTGGGAGTCAAGGCCCATGCGTCTGCTCTCACCTTTTCAGCTTAGCCTGGGAGTGCCTTCCTCGTGCTCCAGACAACATGCTCACTCTCTCCCAATTCTGAAAGTCCAGACACACCCAGAGCTTTCTGGACCCCCGACTTCCACTTACAGAGTTGCTTCCACTCTTGAAAGCCCAGCATAAGCATCAACTTCTTCAAAAACATCTTGGAATCTAAACCTCCCTCCCACAATTTACCTCTGAACTTCACTGATCCGTACTTTTTTATTTTATTTATTTATTTATTTATTTATTTTGAGATGCAGTTTTGCTCTTGTTGCCCAGGCTGGAGCGTAATGGCACGATCTCGGTGCACTGAAACCTCTGCTTCCTGGGTTCAAGCAATTCTCCTGCCTCAGCCTCCTGAGTTGCTGGGATTACAGGCGCCCACCACCACACCTGGCTAATTTTTTGTTGTCGTTGTTGTTGTTTTTATTTTTAGTAGAGGCAGCGTTTCTCTATGTTGGCCAGGCTGGTCTCAAACTCCTGACCTCAGGTGATCCACCCGCCTCAGCCTCCTGAAGTGCTGGGATTACAGGCATGAGCCCCCGCGCCCGGCCTTCATTGATTCCTATTTGCAAACCTCAGAGCATTTGTTTCACTTGCCTGGTGTCAGCCTGCGTGTGCAAAGCCGTCCCCTGGGATACCCATCTGTCTTCTCTGCATCTCTTCTTGATCCTGAAATATGCCTCTTGCCTGCAAAGATTCAGTAGACATTTGTTGGATAGAATCAGGTCATTCCCTTTCCCTCTTGTTAGATGATAGGAGCCCTGACTGTAGGAAGTGTGTCTGCTGCTTCTCCTACTTCCCCCAGTGTGTTTCTGGGATGAAGACAGGTGACGAATAAAAGCTAATAATACATAGTTACCATTATCAGGTACCCAAAGGCTTCACATATGCTAGCCCTGGCTATTCAGCCAGCCAGTGGGGCAGGCTGGTTCCCATTTTATGGCTGTGGAGGGTGAGCAGCACCCATTTCTGCTGCTTTCCCCTGATCAAAGAACCCATGAATGCGGGTTGATTCACTGAGGCAAATCCAGATACACTTGGCCTCACGTCCTGTGTTCTCTCCACTACTCCTCATTGGCACTCACAAGGAACCCAGGCCCCAGCCACTGCCCAGGAGCTCTGCTGGGTGCTGAGTGGGGCTTTGCCCGTGAGATACACAGGACCCATGTCGACTCGGTCCATAGCTGTTCCCCCACGGTCTGGCCCAGGCTTGGCGCAGAGGAGGTCGTTAATCAATATTTTTAAACGTGCAAATAAATAGGCAGCAGAGAGAGCTCAAGCAGGGATGAGCAAGAAGAGCGAGTTAGCATGAAGAATGAAATGAAAACCCCGTGAGTCTGAACTGCAGATGTTTTAATATGAACAGCCCTCAATGGGAAGCACTGACTCATCACAGAAGTACAAAAAAAAAAAAAAAAAATTCTGGGCAATGCCGACGCAGGAAAAACTATTTAGCGTGAAATAGGAAGGGAGGAGGAACTAGCAGCAGGCATGGCACAGAAATGAAGGAAGGGGTGAAATTATAGGAAACCCAAGTGCGTTATCCTGAAAGAGCTCATGGACAATTTCAGAAATGAGCAAGGCACTTCCATTCTGGATATTTACGGAAGAGGCAGGGACGCCTCTCCCAGGCAGAGCATCGGGAACAAGGCTGAGGGACCGTGTGGAGAGAGAAGATACCTGGCTCCACCCTTTGGCCTCTGTGACCCTCGATTTCATGAGGGTGCCCAGAGCCAGCAACTGCTGTAGCCGCAAACCCTCATACTAATTCCACAATAAGACGGAGATAATTGCGGCAAACACGCCTGTACCTGTCACTCTCCGCCGGGCTCACAGGTTCCTGAAGCTCTCTCTTGTCATTAAAGACAGCTTAGCGTCCAGTTGCTCGGAAATATACACGGGTGCTTCTGAGCAGAGCAGAGTGAAGCTGCCGGTCCCTGGCCGGCTGGAGACAGCACCTCTGGTCTCACTCCGTATTTCTGCTTATTTTATCTCCCTGCCTGTCTGCCCTTTCCTAGGACAAGCTCCGCGTCCAGAAGTCTATCTTGATTAATGGCATTTTACCTGGACCTCTCTTCTGTGGTGTTTTCTCCTTGATACTAGAAGTGTGTGTGTGAGATTGTGTATAAGTGTGTGGTTGTGTGTATGTGAGTGTGGGCAAGTGTGCTTGTGTGCATGTGTGTGTGT
>NW_022162904.1:0-4015 GCF_008728515.1 Papio anubis | reverse complement strand
AGGGTTCCCTCCACGGGAGCACCAGGGTTGACCTAGGGACCCATAGGACTCCCCACGTGCCCTCGACTCTGAAAGGTTCTTGGAGACCAGGGACACTGGAGGCAGGGATGGCCTGGTAGGTGTGGTCACTAAGCTGCCCTGGACTTCTAGACAAGGATTTCCAACTCAGGACTAAGGATTTTTAACCATCAGGAACAGACTGGAGCCAACTGGGGGCTTTCAGGTGTTTGCACCCAGCAGTGGAACTGTGTCCAGCTGGAAGCTAACTGTGAACACGCAGGGGCTCATGTGAAGTGGAGATGGGCCAGGGGAGGAGCATGACAAGTCCCACCCTGGTCTTCTGCAGCCCTTGTCAACAGAGGACCCCACTGGAAACTCTCACCCACTAAGTTGGGATTCTCTGGGTTTTCAAACAAAAGGGATTGGATTGGAACTCACAAATCTCTCCGCTTATTCACAAATTTACCCTTCTTTCTTTCCTCTGTCCATAGCAAAAGCACAAAATATCTAAAACAACTCTGCAAAACAGACACTGCCGTGAAGAGAGACCTGCTGATCAAGGTACAGTGGAGTCTGGGAGATGCGGGACAAGTGTTTAAGGGTCAGAGGAAAGACTGAGTTTGGAGGGCATTGGACCTGGTGTGGAGCGGTTATTTTGTTTTCTTTTGACTCATCTACTAAAAGTGGACTTGAAAAATTTCCTCCATGCCTACCTAGGGCCAACAGGGAGAGAGGTGTGTGGTCCACGGGCATGTGGTGGCACGGGGGTAGGAGGCCGTGGTAATGGGATGTGGCAATGGCTGCTGGGCTGCTGAGCTGGGGTGATGAGTTGCAGCATTAGCAGAGTTCTGGCTCCCATGCTGGTCCATCCTGCTGGCATGGAGCTTCCTCCAGGCTGGGGGATGGTTATGGTAAGTGGGACTTTCTTCCTTCCACAAACTGGCCGGCAATTCCTGAGGAAGCCAGGCCTCTGCTGCTGCTTCTGTCTGCAGCGTACCTCCATGGGCAGGGGGCCTCTGCCCACACTGGGGGAGAGGTGGAACGAAAACAAAGAAGATCATGTGCCAGGGAGTCCAGTGGACCTCACAGCTATGGGTACCAATGGGCATGCTCAGGACAGACATACGTGTTTCCTGGGACTCCCCGCTCTGCCCTTTGCCGAATACCAGCGGTCATGTCCTGAGACTCTCACAGTTATCCAGTGACACAAGCAGCTCGCAGCTGATTCATCATGCCATTCTAGGGGATCCTCCCCTGACCAGATCTCAAATATTCCATGCAAATAGAGAAGACAACATCTTACAAGATTCTGAAAACCCGCCCATGTCATCTGATCTGGGAACATTGCTTTTGCATGAGCACTTCTAGAGTGAGGAGAAAGAGAAGTTCTGTGCACAAGCTCCTAGAGATCATTGAGGCAAACCTTGGCATAGCTCAAACCCAGTTTGTGTGCTTAGAAGAGGAACTCCAGTGGGGAGCTCGGACAGGCGGTGCCACTTAACCCCAGGTCTCTCCCTAAACGCAGCCCCTGTCCCTTTCCTATCCTGACTGTGCCTGGCACAGAACCCAGAACACTCAGACACTCCAGTGCCAGAGCCCTGATGGGTGGTGGTGCTGTAGATATGTCACCCGGGGAGGGCGAGCAGCGAGACAGAGCCTCAGGATGAGGGGAGGAGGCAGCCTTATCTTGTGGGTCCTGGGGGAGTCACTGCCCTCTGGGTCTCGTTTCCTCATCCTGGAAAATGAAGGATGTGCTGAGCCTGTGGCGCGGCAGCCCTCACAGAATAAATGAGGAGGTCAGAAAAGAAAATAAATTGTGAGGTACTCATGCTGGTTCTTCCTCAGAGGATGAGGGTGAGACAATGTGTAATAGCCTGAGAGAGACTCTTGTGCAAGGGGAGCAGGAGTAGTTGTGGTTTTGATCCTCTTTGAAGAAAAGCAGTCAGTGAGAGTGCCCGGCTGCATGACTGGAGTGGCACACACAGGAGTGTGGTGCTGGGCCAGTGGTATGAGCACCTTGCCAGGTGATTCACGCTGGTGCCTGGGGATCCAGGAGAGAGGCTGAGGCAGGTGGCTGGGCTGTAAGCACTGGGGGAAGGGAGGAGAGCCTCACTGTCTCCATCACTGACACCTGGCAGGCCGGGGAGTGGGTGGCCACCCAGGAGGAAGGAACCCTGAGGGGGAAGTGGAAGATAGACTCTGAGGCAGAAGGTGAGCCTGTGGCATAGAGAACCTGAGATCTGGGACAGGGTTCCTTCCCCACGCCAACCAGAGAGGCCTCCCACTCCTCGAGACAACAGGTGCTTCCTCCCAGCATGTCTCTGTGGCCACTACAAGACTCAAACCTCTATTTGAGAGACCAGAACAAGGGTCTGGGAAAGCTGGACTCAGAGTGGATGTGGGGAAGGGTAAGGTTGGGACCACAGGTCCTTGTAACTTGTTAATATCCCACCACAGAGGTAACTAGGAGTGCTTGGAGATCAACTAGACTTGGAGGTCATCTGGGATAGAGGAGGCAGAGAATAGGGAAAGGCAGCTGAGGGTCTTTGGCTGCTCCATCTGGGAGACCTAGGGAGGGGGGTTCTGGGAGACAGGGGCTGATGGCATTTCATGGGACAGGACAGTGGGCAGCCATTTGATGGCCAATACTCATCACCACCTCCCCAACCCTCCTTGGCATAGGGTATAGTCCCCTTCCTGGGGGATTTTCTGACTGTGTTACAGAGGTTGGATTCCGCCATCCCGGACGATCTGGATGTGAGTGAGCCTGGGGCAGGTTGGTTGGGAACCAGGATCCTGAGGCTTGGGAGGAGAGAGTCGTGGACCGAGTCCTTAGATCTCAGCCCTAAGCAAACCTCCTCCTCTCCTGAGAGCCTCACAGTTGCTCCTGTGGGTGGGGGTATCAGGCCCATCTCATCACCTCTGCGTGGTGGAGGCTCCATGGCAGCCACCAGTCCCTATCCCTGAGTGGTGAAGCTGCAGAGCTGCCTGACTGCAAAGCTGCTCAGGTGTGGGCTGAGCTGGACTCAGTGACTCCCCAGGATAGTCCCGTAATTGGAGAGGGAAATTGAGCCTCTCCAAGGGCAGGCACTTCCAGAGTCACTGTGTGCTTTCTTTCTATAAGAGACCTCAGTTTCCCTGTCTCTCATCAGAAAAAGGTGGGGCAGAGTGTCCCTGAGCCTCAGCTCCCATGACCCCTGCTCTAGAGCCCGGAGTCTGAGGCAGATCCAAGTCCTGTCACATGCACATCCCCTGACCCTGGTGTCCCTGGCAGTAGTACAGCATGGGAAGGGGTGGAGTGGGGCTAGTTGTGGGCCATTGACCTTTGTGATGGATTCTGTCTGCCTTCCAGGGCAACATCAACAAGAAGAGGAAGGTGAGCAGCTGGGACGCTAACACTGGAGGAGGGTATGGATGTGGACCTCACAGTCCACCCTGGGCAGGACACTCCCTGGCTCCATCCTCTACATCTTAGGTTTACTGGGAGGGGTTGACACACACAGGAGGAGGAAATCTATCCCAGTGGAGAGAGTGGGAAAGGCACTGGATCAAAGACCAATTCCTGCAGGAGGGGATGTTTACATCCAACTCTGAGAACAGGCTGGGGGCTGCGTGGGGCCCCTGCAGAAAACTGCCCCAGGGATCAGCCCCTTCTCCCTGCTTCCCAAAGGTCCCCTCAGCGTTCTTCCACCCAGGCCCTGTCAGCATCCTACCCTCTGTTTCTAGGAGGTCCGAGTTCTGCAGGAAATGCAGCTGCTCTAAGTGGCTGCCACGAATTACAGGCTTCGGCCTCTTGAGAAATTTGTCACCTATTTCAAAAGAATGGAGCAGCTCAGTGACAAGGAGAGGTGAGGGCCTAGTGGACGGGCAGAGGGTGGGAGAAGGCGCTGCATTTTTTTTTAACATGGTCTAGCTCTGCGCCCAGGCTGCACTGCAGTGTCACCATCTCTGCTCACTGCAACGTCTGCCTCCTGGGCTCAAGACCTTTGTCAGCCTCCCAAGCAGCTGGGACTAC
>NW_022162903.1:0-4016 GCF_008728515.1 Papio anubis | reverse complement strand
CATAGAGCTTTGGGAACAAGTGGAGAGAAATCTTTTTGTTTTCTTTTCTTTTGTTTTGTTTTGAGAGAGACACAAGAAACAGAAAACGGGGAGATGTGGGAGTTCAGTCAGGGTGGTGGAAATGATTTTAGAGGAAAAATTATAAAGATAGTTATAGGAAATAGTCACAAACCTTCTTGGAAGACCGAGGAGGTTGCATAGCTTCAGTAAAACATTTGGCTGAAGGCAGCTGAATTCTCTTAAAAGGTGTAGATACAAAAGATTGTAGAGGAGTTTACTCAGGTGGTCTTAGGAACAACCTTTGATTATCTGCAGGTGTATGATTGCTCTCTACTCAGGAGGTTGGTAATGTCAATTACGCTCTAGTGGTCATATGTCCTTGAGGACTTGATTTGTGACCAAGTCGGAGCACTCACTCTTGGTCCACCATCAGGGGGAGGAATCATTTTTGAGTCACATTACGTGACCAGCCTTAACGTGGCTGAGAACCTGAGATTTTTTATTTTTTCTTTTGTTTTCCAAATGTGTTAAGCTCCCAGGAGGGCTTGTCATAAGAAATCCCATCCATCTTGGACTTTGGTCATCCCAAGTCTTTTTGCTTGGATAGGGCAGTGGCAACACGAGTCTTTTGCTTTCCTAAGCCTGTTCCTGAGAGTACATATTTTGTTGGTGTGGAGGAAAAGATCATTGGGGTTGGGTTTTCACCAAAGAGGCTGTTGGATTGAGTCACTTAGAATCAATACATCACTGGAAATTCTAATTGTCCATGGCCAGAAGATGGATTCTTTACATTGGGACTTCTAAGTTAAAAAATATTTTAGAGCTCTCTTGTTCCAAACGGTTGATCAGAGGATTCAATTTCAAAGAAAGATACCTACCTAATAGTGTTATGGCTAGCCTTAAATTTTCTTTTAACTAAATTACAGAGCAAAAATCTGACCTAAAACAAAGTTAATTTTTTTGTAAACTCAAACTGCTTGCCTTAGAACCTATGAGAAAAAAAGAATAAAATCCACTTTACCTTATCATCATCGAACAGTTAAAAATTTTATGCTTTTACTGCTGTATCCTGGATTTAATTTCAGATGAAGGAACCAGCCTTATTTGTTTTGATATTTGTGTGATTTTTGAGTTTTTGAGGTGCTCCTTCACCTCTTTGGAGATGCCTCATAGATGCTTGGCTAAGCCGTAATCTTGGTTAAGGCTTATTAGTTTCATTTGGGAACTAATACTTTTGGTTAAAAAAAAATGAAAAGCCAGAAATATCAGCTGTTTGTCCTACCTAAAATCTGATAATAAGAAATCTGAGGCCAGGGGCAGTGGCTCATGCCTGTAATCCCAGCACTTTGGGAGGCCGAGGCAGGCAGATCACTAGGTCTGGAGATCGAGACCATCCTGGTTAACACAGTGAAACCCCGTCTCTGTTAAAAATACAAAAAATTAGCCGGACATGGTGGCGCACGCCTGTAGTCCCAGCTACAGGGGAGGCTGAGGCAGGAGAATGGTGTGAATCCGGGAGGAAGAGGTTATGTGAGTTGAGATTGCGCTACTACATTCCAGCTCAAGGGAGAGAGGGAGACTCTATCTTAAAAAAAAAAAAAAAAAAAAAAAAAATCTGAAAGTGTTGCAGTAAGTAGCTGGTCAGACATGAGCAGGGCAGGAGAGATCCTTCCACCTCCACACACTAGGAAATGTCAAGTGTTCACTCATCAGGTGATAATGTCAAGTGGTTGTTAATTCTAGCAATATTGGCTGCAGTTAGTACAGGAGATACAGTCTCACAATAGATAGAAAACACCTGAAACAGGTGATCAGCAGCTTCCTGGATGCAGTTCTCTTCGAAGTTGAGAAGGCCCTAAATATACGCATTAAGAGGCAACACAATAGAGTTTCTGGTATAAGGACCTTCAGGAACTTCTTTTATTTTTTTTTATTTTTAATTTTTTTTACATTTTCTAAGAATTTTTTAGTAACTATGTTTTTAAATTTTTTATTGTTTTGTTTTATTTTAAATATTTTCTTCCATCGATTTTTGGGATTTGTTGTTTAATTACATAAATTCTTAGTGGTGATTTGTGAGATTTTGCGCACCTCCATCACTGTACAGTAGACACTGAACTGAATTTGTAGTCTTTTATCCCTCACCCCCTTCACAACCTTTTCCCCAAGTCTATTTTATCATTCTTATGCCTTTGCATCCTCCTAGCTTAGCTCCCACTTGTGAGTGAGAATATTCAGTGTTTGGTTTTCCATTTCCACACACATTCCTGTGTATCTATGCCCTAAGCTTTTAAGATAATTCAGCTGCCTTCAGCCAAACCTTTTACTGAAGCTATGTGAACTCCCAGGTTCCAAGAAGGTTTGTGACTATTTCCTATAACTATCTTTATAATTTTTCTTCTAAAATATTTTCCACCACCTTAACTGAAGTCCCACAGTTGAGAAGACAGGGAAGGGCATCAAACAAGCATGAAAAAATTAGAACTAGTTTGGCCATAAGAAAGTAAAATGTTGGTCAGGTCTTTCAACACAGATCCAAAAAAAAAAAAAAGGAGATTAGGGCCATGCTATGAGGACACTGAATGGCAGCCTACATAATGGGAACTTCATCCCACAGATAAGAGAAGTCATTGGAAAGTTTTGAGAAGGTCACAAACATGACAAACAGCATTTCCAGGAAGATTACTGTGACCAGCACTAGGCAAGAGAAGTTGGGAAATGATCTTCAACTTTGGACACTTAATAGAAATATTTAAAAGATCTATATTTCTTTTCTTTTCTTTTCATGTTTAATTTTGAAATAATTTCAGACTTTCTAAAATGTTCCAAAAATAGGCAAAGTCCTCATATGCTTTTCATTCAACTTCTCCAAATATTTACATTATAGATATGCACCTAATAATCAAAATCAATTAATGATTATTAACACTGTAAAATGAATACCTGTAGAGACCTTATCCAAATCCCCTCTATGTTCTGAGTAATGTCCTTTTTCTGGACCAGGGTCCAATCTAGTATCACATATTGCTCTTCATTGTACTGTTCTCTCAGTCTCCTTTATCTGGGAAAGTTAGGATTTACCTTTAAGAGCTTAATTATTTTGTAGCATGACCCTCATTTTGGACTTTTGTAATATTTTCTCACAATTAAACTCAGGTTATACAGTTTGTAGAAGAATACCACAGGGATGATGCTGCACCTTCTCCATCCATTATATTAGAATGCCCTAAGATGTCGTCATCTCTGACTACTGGAGACGTTAACTTTGATCATTGGGTTAAAGTTCCTCCACTGCAAAATAACCCTTTTCCTTCAAAGCATTTTTAAACAACCAATCTCTGGGCTTAGCTCCCACTTATGAGTGAGGGTATTCAGTGTTTGGTTTTCCATTCCTGAATTACTTCACTTAGAATAATAGTCTCCAGTTTCTTCCAGGTTGCTGTGAATGCCATTAATTCATTCCTTTAATGGCTGAGTAGTAGTCAATCATATATATATACCACAATTTCTTAATCCACTCATTTATAGTTTACATTCCCACCAGCAGTGTAGATGTATTCCCTTTTCACCACTTCCACATCAACATCTATTATTTTTATTTATTTATTTTTGAGATGGATGGAGTCTTGCTCTTTCACCCAGGTTGGAGTGCAGTGGCAGGAACTTGGCTCACTGTAACTTCTGCCTCCCACGTTCAAGCCGTTCTTCTGCCTCAGCCTCTGGAGTAGCTGAGATTACAGGCATGTGCCACCTCACCCACGTAATTTTTTTGTATTTTCAGTAGAGACAGGGTTTCACCATGTTTCCGCATGTTGTACACACTGGTGTCAAACTCCTGACCTTAAGTGATCCGCCCATCTTGGCCACCTTGGATTACAGGTGTAAGCCACTGTGCCTGTCCAACAACTATTATTTTTTCATTTTTTGATTATGAACATTCTGGCAGGAGTAAGGTGGTATCACATTGTGGTTTTCATTTGCATTTCCCTGATCATTAGTGATATTGAGCATTTTTT
>NW_022162902.1:0-4018 GCF_008728515.1 Papio anubis | reverse complement strand
CCCCACTGAATGTCAAAAACAATATCACAAAAGGGTGTACACCCCCTGTGATATGGCCAGTAACATCATCGTATCTACCTTTGGATACTAGAAACCACATCACAGAGGGTGTGTATGCTCCCCTGCGATATTGGGCATAATGTTATCCTCTCTTCCCCTAGATATTAGGAATGATATCCCTGGTGGTGGGAGGTGGAGTACATTAAGAACAACATCATTGGGTGGGTGTACACCCCTTGTGATATTGGGTGTAGTATCATCCTCTCTTCCCTAGGATATTAAGAACAATAACACAGGAGGGGTGTACAGCCCCAGCCCCTGCGTTATTGGGAGCAATAGCATCTTCTCCCCCTCTCGATATAAAGAACAATATCCCAAGGTAGGTGTACATCCCCTGGGATATTGGGCGTAATGTCTTCATTTCCCAAAGTGGATCTTGGGCCTAGTGTCCCAGAGGGGTGTACGCCTTCTTCGATATTGGGAGTAATATCATCTTCTCCCCTCAGGATCGTAGGCAAAATATTGAAGGGGTTTTACAACTCGTGCGATATGGTCAGTAATATCATCCTCTCCTCACCTAGATGTTCGGAACTATATTACAGGCGGTTGCATACTTCTTGTGATATTGGGAGTCATATCATCCTCTCCCACTCTGGATATAAGGAACAAGATGACCGAAGGGATGGACACACACTGCGATAGTTTCAATAATGTCGTCCTCTATCCCCTGGCTATTAGGAATAACATCATAGAGGGGTGTACACTTTCCTCAATATTGGGAGTAATATCATCCTCTCCCAGCTGGATATCAGGAACAAGTCTATTAATTATTAATATTAATAACTATAGTAAAAATTAATAACAATCGTCAATATTAATAATCACAATAAAGATAGTATAAATTAATATTGGTAAAAAATATTAACGATTAGTATAACAATTAATCATAATATCAATATTAACAATAAAATAATGATATCAGCAATTAATGTTACTTATATCAGTACTAAGTGATGTTGGTAATAAAATAATAATTAATATTAAGAACTAATAATATTGTTAAATGACATTAATATTACTAATTATTTTCAAGCGTGCATAATCATATATTTAAAATAATTATCCATAATTAATAATGATATCATATTAATTAATAGTGTCATTGATAATTATTAAAATCGACATAGATGTTTAATAATCATATTATTACTCCTAATACCGCAGGGGGTGTACACCTACCTGTGATGTTGTTCCTAATATCCAGGGACAGAGAACATGATTTTAGTTTTAATATCATAGTAGGTGTGCACTCACCCTGTGCCACTGATGCTAATATCTAGGGGGTAGAGTATGACATGAATCCCAACATAGCAATGAATGGAAAGCCACCCAGTGATATTGCTCTTAATATTCACAGAAGAAGCATATGATATTACTCCCAATATCGCAGGGAGGGTACAGCTCTTCTGTGATATGGTTCCTAGTATCCAGAAGGGGAGAGGATGTTAATAATTCCAGCATCGCAGGCTGTGTTCACCCGTCCTGTGATATTGTTATTTATATCCTGGAAGGGAGAGGATGATATTACTCCCCATAGAGCAGGAGGCATACACCTAGCCTGGGATATTATTCCTAATATCCATGGAGAGGAGAGGCTGATATTACTTCCAATATGGCAGGGGGTGTACATCCACCCTGTGATATTCTTCTTAATATTCCAAGGCCAAGAGGCTGATATTACTCCCAGTATCGCAGACACTGTACACCCCCGTGTGATACTCTTCCTGATATCCAGAACGGGAGAAGATGGTTTTAATCCCCATATCGCAGGAGGTGAACACACACTCTGTGATCTTTTTCCTAATATGCAGGGGGAGAGAGGATAATATTATTCCCAATATTGCAGAAGATGTACACATGTCCCCACGTGATATTGTCCTTAATAATCCAAGGCACAGAAGATGATGTTACTCCCAATATCACAGAAAGTGTACATCCCCCAGTGATGTTGTTCCCATGATCCAGGAGGGGAGAGGATGATATTACTGTTCCTAATTTCCACCGGAGAGAGGATGACACTACTCTCAATATCGCAGGGATTAAAAACATGGGGGTGTACAGTGTCTGTGATACTAGGAGTAATATCAACCTCTCGGCCCTGGAATAGAAAGAAGAATATCACAGGGTGGATGTACACCCCCTGCCACATTGGGAGTAATATCCTCTCCCTTCCCAGATATTAATAACAATGTCACAGGGCCGGTGAACACAGCCTGTGACACTGGAATTATTATCATCCTCTCCTCTTCTGGATATTAGGAATCATAACACAGAAGAGCTGTACCCTCCCTGCGATATTGGGAGTAATATAATACGCATCTTCCGTGAATATTAGGAGCAATATCACCGGGTGGCTATCTATTCATTGCTATGTTGGGAGTCATGTCATACTCTACTACACTGAATATTAGGATCTGTGTCACAGGGTGAGTGTACACTTATTGCGATATTAAAACTAAAACCATGCTCTGCCTCCCTGGATATTAGGAACGACATCACAGGTAGCTGTATACACACTGCAGTATTAGGAGTAATAATATGATTAATTATTAAACATCAATGACTGATTTTAACAATTATCGAATATGCTAATAATAAATAGGATACCATTATTAATTATGGATAATTATTTTAAATATATGATTATGTATGCTTAAAATTAATTATCAATATTAATGTCATTTAGCAATGCTAGTAGTTCATAATATTAATCATTATTTTATAACCTACATCACTTAGTATTAAGTAACAATAATTGCTGATATCATTATTTCATTACTAATAGTGATATTGCTATTAATTGTTACTACTAATCTTTAAAACATTTTTGACCAGTATTAATTTTTACTATCTTTATTGTGATTATTATTGACGATGATTACTATTAATTTGTATTATATTAAATAATAATAATAATTAACAGACTTGTTCCTGATATCGAGCTGGGGGAGGACGATGTCAGGTGTGGAAGTTTCGTGCAGGTTCCCCATGACAGAGGGAAAAGCAACGGAATCCAAATACTGGTCCTAACTTGGGAAGCCTAGAAGGCCACTGTGAGGATGGGAAGGTTGGCACATGAGGGAAGGTGCAGAGGTGGAAAGGGCACAAGTGTTCCACTTATTTATCACAAAACACAGAATGGGACTGGGCCAGAGACTGAATTCTTCCTGTCACCCAGGGAAAACTGGATGTATGGCCTGAACTTTTTCTCTTCTGCAGGCAACAAGACCCACAAAGGAAGGCTCCCTTCCAGACGTTTTCTGGGAAACCTTCGGAGAAGTCGCTGCCAAATCGAAAAGAATCCACGGAATCTTAGATTTATCTGAGAGTGAGTGTCACCCTGGGTCTCTGTTCTTTGCTCCGCTAGGTCACTCTGGTTGATTTACTTTCAGGTTCCTGTGTGCGTGAGGGGATCGGGGAACCCTTCTTCCCTGCCTTCTTGGGGTCAGGGACTCCACGATCCTTCCCGGTCCATTTGATTCCAAGTGAAGGCATCTGAAGGTACCGTATTTTCTGTTGCTTTCTTTCTGTGCAATGATGGCAAGCCTGCCAACAACATCTTCTTAGTCACCTGAGGAAATTAGTCCCTCAGGGGCCCCAAACATGGAGGAGGCTCACCTCAGGAACATGCATGTTTTCAGAAAAGACGTTCTGGGAAGCCTTGAGCCACTAACCTGCCTTCAGAAGGGCATTAGTCCGTCCCACTTCACGGAAGGCTGCGTGGAGGCGATTTGATCCAGTGAATGCCCAAGACACAGTCTTTAGAAAAATGACATTCTTAGATCATAGCTCGAGAGTGCATTTTTCATGGGTCCTGTCCCGATCAGCACTCACGTTGAGGAACTGTCCCTACTTCCAAGGTCGGCCTTTCCATACCGTATTGAGAAATTCCTGCTGTGTGCACCTTGTCATTGGATGTGGTTGATTTCCATGTTGGCTCCATGCCGAGGAACCTCTA